>NW_026648321.1:0-154279 GCF_030028045.1 Hippopotamus amphibius kiboko
GACAGCTTTCCCACTGCCAAGCCTTGGAGGAGTGCGTGGAGGCTGGGGCCTGCAGCGTTTTCCGTCGGAGAGCACTGGGTGCCCCAAGCCTCCCCTGTGGCTTCCGAGCCCCTTCCCACCCACACGCCCTTGGCACCCACTCTGTTGCCAGAGGGAAGTCCTAAGCAGGACTCTCTAGCTTGTGCAGCCAGAGTGCCTCCTGCTTGGAAGTGGCCTCTGGCTCTCATTTGGAGTGAGGCTTCTCCCATGCTTGTCAGCCAGCACATGGTGCCATCGCTCCACCAGAGAACACTCTGCTTTGCCTTCAGCCATGGCTCGCCCCGCCGAGCTCTCTCTGCCTCAAGCAGAAACCCCAGTGTGTGTCCAGCCTCCAGAAAGCAGAGTGCCTTTGCCTGAGCACTGCTGTGCTGGGGCGGCACCCTGAAGGCCTCCTAGGGCCTTCTCTGCCCTAACCCAGTCGTGCCATTCGGCCCATGCGGGGAGCAACGTTCCCCCTTGGCAGGGCTCAGCGTGTGGGCTGTGTGTGGTTTCATGGCTGGGAAAGGGCAGATCCTGAAGCTGGCTGCCCTCCTGTGAATGGGGCCTGGCGGGCAGAGCCGGCATTCCCCGGTGGGGATGGAGGAGATCTGGGGCCTTCAAGCTGCATGCACATCCCCTCTCTGGCTGCCCCTCTTGCTTCTTCTCTGCTGCCAAGCCTCTCACACCGCACGTGCGTCTCACTGGAAGGAGCAGGCTGCTTGCCATTCTTGGGCAGGGAATCATCCCACACGCCTCGTTTCCTCGCAGGGGAGTGCAAACTGACCCAGAGCCTCCAGAGGAGCTGCAGTCTCTCCAGCCACAAAGGCCTGTAGCCGAGTCCATGACGGCCTGTTGCATGGAGGGCTTCTATGGGAGAGGGCCATGCTTCCCTGGCAGGGGCTCCTTCTCACACTGCTTTCCGTGGGGAAACCCTGCGTGTGCCAGGGGTCTCCTGTGTGCACAAAATCTCTCCCCAGTGCCTGAGGTGCAGGGAATCCTCTTTGGACACAGAGCACTGTTCTAGGCAGAGCTCCCATGCTGGGAGAGCCGCCACTGCCCCGACTGTCCAACTGCCTCAGGAACACACTGCTAGGGAGTGTGGGTCTGGCAGGCAGAACGGCCCGAGGGAGGAGCTCGGGCCTTCGGCTGTGGACAGCTTTCCCACTGCCAAGCCTTGGAGGAGTGCGTGGAGGCTGGGGCCTGCAGCGTTTTCCATCGGAGAGCACTGGGTGCCCCAAGCCTCCCCTGTGGCTTCCGAGCCCCTTCCCACCCACACGCCCTTGGCACCCACTCTGTTGCCAGAGGGAAGTCCTAAGCAGGACTCTCTAGCTTGTGCAGCCAGAGTGCCTCCTGCTTGGAAGTGGCCTCTGGCTCTCATTTGGAGTGAGGCTTCTCCCATGCTTGTCAGCCAGCACATGGTGCCATCGCTCCACCAGAGAACACTCTGCTTTGCCTTCAGCCATGGCTCGCCCCGCCGAGCTCTCTCTGCCTCAAGCAGAAACCCCAGTGTGTGTCCAGCCTCCAGAAAGCAGAGTGCCTTTGCCTGAGCACTGCTGTGCTGGGGCAGCACCCTGAAGGCCTCCTAGGGCCTTCTCTGCCCTAACCCAGTCGTGCCATTCGGCCCATGCGGGGAGCAACGTTCCCCCTTGGCAGGGCTCAGCGTGTGGGCTGTGTGTGGTTTCATGGCTGGGAAAGGGCAGATCCTGAAGCTGGCTGCCCTCCTGTGAATGGGGCCTGGCGGGCAGAGCCGGCATTCCCCGGTGGGGATGGAGGAGATCTGGGGCCTTCAAGCTGCATGCACATCCCCTCTCTGGCTGCCCCTCTTGCTTCTTCTCTGCTGCCAAGCCTCTCACACCGCACGTGCGTCTCACTGGAAGGAGCAGGCTGCTTGCCATTCTTGGGCAGGGAATCATCCCACACGCCTCGTTTCCTCGCAGGGGAGTGCAAACTGACCCAGAGCCTCCAGAGGAGCTGCAGTCTCTCCAGCCACAAAGGCCTGTAGCCGAGTCCATGACGGCCTGTTGCATGGAGGGCTTCTATGGGAGAGGGCCATGCTTCCCTGGCAGGGGCTCCTTCTCACACTGCTTTCCGTGGGGAAACCCTGCGTGTGCCAGGGGTCTCCTGTGTGCACAAAATCTCTCCCCAGTGCCTGAGGTGCAGGGAATCCTCTTTGGACACAGAGCACTGTTCTAGGCAGAGCTCCCATGCTGGGAGAGCCGCCACTGCCCCGACTGTCCAACTGCCTCAGGAACACACTGCTAGGGAGTGTGGGTCTGGCAGGCAGAACGGCCCGAGGGAGGAACTCGGGCCTTCGGCTGTGGACAGCTTTCCCACTGCCAAGCCTTGGAGGAGTGCGTGGAGGCTGGGGCCTGCAGCGTTTTCCATCGGAGAGCACTGGGTGCCCCAAGCCTCCCCTGTGGCTTCCGAGCCCCTTCCCACCCACACGCCCTTGGCACCCACTCTGTTGCCAGAGGGAAGTCCTAAGCAGGACTCTCTAGCTTGTGCAGCCAGAGTGCCTCCTGCTTGGAAGTGGCCTCTGGCTCTCATTTGGAGTGAGGCTTCTCCCATGCTTGTCAGCCAGCACAGGGTGCCATCGCTCCACCAGAGAACACTCTGCTTTGCCTTCAGCCATGGCTCGCCCCGCCGAGCTCTCTCTGCCTCAAGCAGAAACCCCAGTGTGTGTCCAGCCTCCAGAAAGCAGAGTGCCTTTGCCTGAGCACTGCTGTGCTGGGGCAGCACCCTGAAGGCCTCCTAGGGCCTTCTCTGCCCTAACCCAGTCGTGCCATTCGGCCCATGCGGGGAGCAACGTTCCCCCTTGGCAGGGCTCAGCGTGTGGGCTGTGTGTGGTTTCATGGCTGGGAAAGGGCAGATCCTGAAGCTGGCTGCCCTCCTGTGAATGGGGCCTGGCGGGCAGAGCCGGCATTCCCCGGTGGGGATGGAGGAGATCTGGGGCCTTCAAGCTGCATGCACATCCCCTCTCTGGCTGCCCCTCTTGCTTCTTCTCTGCTGCCAAGCCTCTCACACCGCACGTGCGTCTCACTGGAAGGAGCAGGCTGCTTGCCATTCTTGGGCAGGGAATCATCCCACACGCCTCGTTTCCTCGCAGGGGAGTGCAAACTGACCCAGAGCCTCCAGAGGAGCTGCAGTCTCTCCAGCCACAAAGGCCTGTAGCCGAGTCCATGACGGCCTGTTGCATGGAGGGCTTCTATGGGAGAGGGCCATGCTTCCCTGGCAGGGGCTCCTTCTCACACTGCTTTCCGTGGGGAAACCCTGCGTGTGCCAGGGGTCTCCTGTGTGCACAAAATCTCTCCCCAGTGCCTGAGGTGCAGGGAATCCTCTTTGGACACAGAGCACTGTTCTAGGCAGAGCTCCCATGCTGGGAGAGCCGCCACTGCCCCGACTGTCCAACTGCCTCAGGAACACACTGCTAGGGAGTGTGGGTCTGGCAGGCAGAACGGCCCGAGGGAGGAACTCGGGCCTTCGGCTGTGGACAGCTTTCCCACTGCCAAGCCTTGGAGGAGTGCGTGGAGGCTGGGGCCTGCAGCGTTTTCCATCGGAGAGCACTGGGTGCCCCAAGCCTCCCCTGTGGCTTCCGAGCCCCTTCCCACCCACACGCCCTTGGCACCCACTCTGTTGCCAGAGGGAAGTCCTAAGCAGGACTCTCTAGCTTGTGCAGCCAGAGTGCCTCCTGCTTGGAAGTGGCCTCTGGCTCTCATTTGGAGTGAGGCTTCTCCCATGCTTGTCAGCCAGCACATGGTGCCATCGCTCCACCAGAGAACACTCTGCTTTGCCTTCAGCCATGGCTCGCCCCGCCGAGCTCTCTCTGCCTCAAGCAGAAACCCCAGTGTGTGTCCAGCCTCCAGAAAGCAGAGTGCCTTTGCCTGAGCACTGCTGTGCTGGGGCAGCACCCTGAAGGCCTCCTAGGGCCTTCTCTGCCCTAACCCAGTCGTGCCATTCGGCCCATGCGGGGAGCAACGTTCCCCCTTGGCAGGGCTCAGCGTGTGGGCTGTGTGTGGTTTCATGGCTGGGAAAGGGCAGATCCTGAAGCTGGCTGCCCTCCTGTGAATGGGGCCTGGCGGGCAGAGCCGGCATTCCCCGGTGGGGATGGAGGAGATCTGGGGCCTTCAAGCTGCATGCACATCCCCTCTCTGGCTGCCCCTCTTGCTTCTTCTCTGCTGCCAAGCCTCTCACACCGCACGTGCGTCTCACTGGAAGGAGCAGGCTGCTTGCCATTCTTGGGCAGGGAATCATCCCACACGCCTCGTTTCCTCGCAGGGGAGTGCAAACTGACCCAGAGCCTCCAGAGGAGCTGCAGTCTCTCCAGCCACAAAGGCCTGTAGCCGAGTCCATGACGGCCTGTTGCATGGAGGGCTTCTATGGGAGAGGGCCATGCTTCCCTGGCAGGGGCTCCTTCTCACACTGCTTTCCGTGGGGAAACCCTGCGTGTGCCAGGGGTCTCCTGTGTGCACAAAATCTCTCCCCAGTGCCTGAGGTGCAGGGAATCCTCTTTGGACACAGAGCACTGTTCTAGGCAGAGCTCCCATGCTGGGAGAGCCGCCACTGCCCCGACTGTCCAACTGCCTCAGGAACACACTGCTAGGGAGTGTGGGTCTGGCAGGCAGAACGGCCCGAGGGAGGAACTCGGGCCTTCGGCTGTGGACAGCTTTCCCACTGCCAAGCCTTGGAGGAGTGCGTGGAGGCTGGGGCCTGCAGCGTTTTCCATCGGAGAGCACTGGGTGCCCCAAGCCTCCCCTGTGGCTTCCGAGCCCCTTCCCACCCACACGCCCTTGGCACCCACTCTGTTGCCAGAGGGAAGTCCTAAGCAGGACTCTCTAGCTTGTGCAGCCAGAGTGCCTCCTGCTTGGAAGTGGCCTCTGGCTCTCATTTGGAGTGAGGCTTCTCCCATGCTTGTCAGCCAGCACAGGGTGCCATCGCTCCACCAGAGAACACTCTGCTTTGCCTTCAGCCATGGCTCGCCCCGCCGAGCTCTCTCTGCCTCAAGCAGAAACCCCAGTGTGTGTCCAGCCTCCAGAAAGCAGAGTGCCTTTGCCTGAGCACTGCTGTGCTGGGGCGGCACCCTGAAGGCCTCCTAGGGCCTTCTCTGCCCTAACCCAGTCGTGCCATTCGGCCCATGCGGGGAGCAACGTTCCCCCTTGGCAGGGCTCAGCGTGTGGGCTGTGTGTGGTTTCATGGCTGGGAAAGGGCAGATCCTGAAGCTGGCTGCCCTCCTGTGAATGGGGCCTGGCGGGCAGAGCCGGCATTCCCCGGTGGGGATGGAGGAGATCTGGGGCCTTCAAGCTGCATGCACATCCCCTCTCTGGCTGCCCCTCTTGCTTCTTCTCTGCTGCCAAGCCTCTCACACCGCACGTGCGTCTCACTGGAAGGAGCAGGCTGCTTGCCATTCTTGGGCAGGGAATCATCCCACACGCCTCGTTTCCTCGCAGGGGAGTGCAAACTGACCCAGAGCCTCCAGAGGAGCTGCAGTCTCTCCAGCCACAAAGGCCTGTAGCCGAGTCCATGACGGCCTGTTGCATGGAGGGCTTCTATGGGAGAGGGCCATGCTTCCCTGGCAGGGGCTCCTTCTCACACTGCTTTCCGTGGGGAAACCCTGCGTGTGCCAGGGGTCTCCTGTGTGCACAAAATCTCTCCCCAGTGCCTGAGGTGCAGGGAATCCTCTTTGGACACAGAGCACTGTTCTAGGCAGAGCTCCCATGCTGGGAGAGCCGCCACTGCCCCGACTGTCCAACTGCCTCAGGAACACACTGCTAGGGAGTGTGGGTCTGGCAGGCAGAACGGCCCGAGGGAGGAGCTCGGGCCTTCGGCTGTGGACAGCTTTCCCACTGCCAAGCCTTGGAGGAGTGCGTGGAGGCTGGGGCCTGCAGCGTTTTCCATCGGAGAGCACTCGGTGCCCCAAGCCTCCCCTGTGGCTTCCGAGACCCTTCCCACCCACACGCCCTTGGCACCCACTCTGTTGCCAGAGGGAAGTCCTAAGCAGGACTCTCTAGCTTGTGCAGCCAGAGTGCCTCCTGCTTGGAAGTGGCCTCTGGCTCTCATTTGGAGTGAGGCTTCTCCCATGCTTGTCAGCCAGCACATGGTGCCATCGCTCCAACAGAGAACACTCTGCTTTGCCTTCAGCCATGGCTCGCCCCGCCGAGCTCTCTCTGCCTCAAGCAGAAACCCCAGTGTGTGTCCAGCCTCCAGAAAGCAGAGTGCCTTTGCCTGAGCACTGCTGTGCTGGGGCAGCACCCTGAAGGCCTCCTAGGGCCTTCTCTGCCCTAACCCAGTCGTGCCATTCGGCCCATGTGGTGAGCAACGTTCCCCCTTGGCAGGGCTCAGCGTGTGGGCTGTGTGTGGTTTCATGGCTGGGAAAGGGCAGATCCTGAAGCTGGGTGCCCTCCTGTGAATGGGGCCTGGCGGGCAGAGCCGGCATTCCCCGGTGGGGATGGAGGAGATCTGGGGCCTTCAAGCTGCATGCACATCCCCTCTCTGGCTGCCCCTCTTGCTTCTTCTCTGCTGCCAAGCCTCTCACACCGCACGTGCGTCTCACTGGAAGGAGCAGGCTGCTTGCCATTCTTGGGCAGGGAATCATCCCACACGCCTCGTTTCCTCGCAGGGGAGTGCAAACTGACCCAGAGCCTCCAGAGGAGCTGCAGTCTCTCCAGCCACAAAGGCCTGTAGCCGAGTCCATGACGGCCTGTTGCATGGAGGGCTTCTATGGGAGAGGGCCATGCTTCCCTGGCAGGGGCTCCTTCTCACACTGCTTTCCGTGGGGAAACCCTGCGTGTGCCAGGGGTCTCCTGTGTGCACAAAATCTCTCCCCAGTGCCTGAGGTGCAGGGAATCCTCTTTGGACACAGAGCACTGTTCTAGGCAGAGCTCCCATTGCTGGGAGAGCCGCCACTGCCCCGACTGTCCAACTGCCTCAGGAACACACTGCTAGGGAGTGTGGGTCTGGCAGGCAGAACGGCCCGAGGGAGGAGCTCGGGCCTTCGGCTGTGGACAGCTTTCCCACTGCCAAGCCTTGGAGGAGTGCGTGGAGGCTGGGGCCTGCAGCGTTTTCCATCGGAGAGCACTGGGTGCCCCAAGCCTCCCCTGTGGCTTCCGAGCCCCTTCCCACCCACACGCCCTTGGCACCCACTCTGTTGCCAGAGGGAAGTCCTAAGCAGGACTCTCTAGCTTGTGCAGCCAGAGTGCCTCCTGCTTGGAAGTGGCCTCTGGCTCTCATTTGGAGTGAGGCTTCTCCCATGCTTGTCAGCCAGCACATGGTGCCATCGCTCCACCAGAGAACACTCTGCTTTGCCTTCAGCCATGGCTCGCCCCGCCGAGCTCTCTCTGCCTCAAGCAGAAACCCCAGTGTGTGTCCAGCCTCCAGAAAGCAGAGTGCCTTTGCCTGAGCACTGCTGTGCTGGGGCAGCACCCTGAAGGCCTCCTAGGGCCTTCTCTGCCCTAACCCAGTCGTGCCATTCGGCCCATGCGGGGAGCAACGTTCCCCCTTGGCAGGGCTCAGCGTGTGGGCTGTGTGTGGTTTCATGGCTGGGAAAGGGCAGATCCTGAAGCTGGCTGCCCTCCTGTGAATGGGGCCTGGCGGGCAGAGCCGGCATTCCCCGGTGGGGATGGAGGAGATCTGGGGCCTTCAAGCTGCATGCACATCCCCTCTCTGGCTGCCCCTCTTGCTTCTTCTCTGCTGCCAAGCCTCTCACACCGCACGTGCGTCTCACTGGAAGGAGCAGGCTGCTTGCCATTCTTGGGCAGGGAATCATCCCACACGCCTCGTTTCCTCGCAGGGGAGTGCAAACTGACCCAGAGCCTCCAGAGGAGCTGCAGTCTCTCCAGCCACAAAGGCCTGTAGCCGAGTCCATGACGGCCTGTTGCATGGAGGGCTTCTATGGGAGAGGGCCATGCTTCCCTGGCAGGGGCTCCTTCTCACACTGCTTTCCGTGGGGAAACCCTGCGTGTGCCAGGGGTCTCCTGTGTGCACAAAATCTCTCCCCAGTGCCTGAGGTGCAGGGAATCCTCTTTGGACACAGAGCACTGTTCTAGGCAGAGCTCCCATGCTGGGAGAGCCGCCACTGCCCCGACTGTCCAACTGCCTCAGGAACACACTGCTAGGGAGTGTGGGTCTGGCAGGCAGAACGGCCCGAGGGAGGAGCTCGGGCCTTCGGCTGTGGACAGCTTTCCCACTGCCAAGCCTTGGAGGAGTGCGTGGAGGCTGGGGCCTGCAGCGTTTTCCATCGGAGAGCACTGGGTGCCCCAAGCCTCCCCTGTGGCTTCCGAGCCCCTTCCCACCCACACGCCCTTGGCACCCACTCTGTTGCCAGAGGGAAGTCCTAAGCAGGACTCTCTAGCTTGTGCAGCCAGAGTGCCTCCTGCTTGGAAGTGGCCTCTGGCTCTCATTTGGAGTGAGGCTTCTCCCATGCTTGTCAGCCAGCACAGGGTGCCATCGCTCCACCAGAGAACACTCTGCTTTGCCTTCAGCCATGGCTCGCCCCGCCGAGCTCTCTCTGCCTCAAGCAGAAACCCCAGTGTGTGTCCAGCCTCCAGAAAGCAGAGTGCCTTTGCCTGAGCACTGCTGTGCTGGGGCAGCACCCTGAAGGCCTCCTAGGGCCTTCTCTGCCCTAACCCAGTCGTGCCATTCGGCCCATGCGGGGAGCAACGTTCCCCCTTGGCAGGGCTCAGCGTGTGGGCTGTGTGTGGTTTCATGGCTGGGAAAGGGCAGATCCTGAAGCTGGCTGCCCTCCTGTGAATGGGGCCTGGCGGGCAGAGCCGGCATTCCCCGGTGGGGATGGAGGAGATCTGGGGCCTTCAAGCTGCATGCACATCCCCTCTCTGGCTGCCCCTCTTGCTTCTTCTCTGCTGCCAAGCCTCTCACACCGCACGTGCGTCTCACTGGAAGGAGCAGGCTGCTTGCCATTCTTGGGCAGGGAATCATCCCACACGCCTCGTTTCCTCGCAGGGGAGTGCAAACTGACCCAGAGCCTCCAGAGGAGCTGCAGTCTCTCCAGCCACAAAGGCCTGTAGCCGAGTCCATGACGGCCTGTTGCATGGAGGGCTTCTATGGGAGAGGGCCATGCTTCCCTGGCAGGGGCTCCTTCTCACACTGCTTTCCGTGGGGAAACCCTGCGTGTGCCAGGGGTCTCCTGTGTGCACAAAATCTCTCCCCAGTGCCTGAGGTGCAGGGAATCCTCTTTGGACACAGAGCACTGTTCTAGGCAGAGCTCCCATGCTGGGAGAGCCGCCACTGCCCCGACTGTCCAACTGCCTCAGGAACACACTGCTAGGGAGTGTGGGTCTGGCAGGCAGAACGGCCCGAGGGAGGAACTCGGGCCTTCGGCTGTGGACAGCTTTCCCACTGCCAAGCCTTGGAGGAGTGCGTGGAGGCTGGGGCCTGCAGCGTTTTCCATCGGAGAGCACTGGGTGCCCCAAGCCTCCCCTGTGGCTTCCGAGCCCCTTCCCACCCACACGCCCTTGGCACCCACTCTGTTGCCAGAGGGAAGTCCTAAGCAGGACTCTCTAGCTTGTGCAGCCAGAGTGCCTCCTGCTTGGAAGTGGCCTCTGGCTCTCATTTGGAGTGAGGCTTCTCCCATGCTTGTCAGCCAGCACATGGTGCCATCGCTCCACCAGAGAACACTCTGCTTTGCCTTCAGCCATGGCTCGCCCCGCCGAGCTCTCTCTGCCTCAAGCAGAAACCCCAGTGTGTGTCCAGCCTCCAGAAAGCAGAGTGCCTTTGCCTGAGCACTGCTGTGCTGGGGCAGCACCCTGAAGGCCTCCTAGGGCCTTCTCTGCCCTAACCCAGTCGTGCCATTCGGCCCATGCGGGGAGCAACGTTCCCCCTTGGCAGGGCTCAGCGTGTGGGCTGTGTGTGGTTTCATGGCTGGGAAAGGGCAGATCCTGAAGCTGGCTGCCCTCCTGTGAATGGGGCCTGGCGGGCAGAGCCGGCATTCCCCGGTGGGGATGGAGGAGATCTGGGGCCTTCAAGCTGCATGCACATCCCCTCTCTGGCTGCCCCTCTTGCTTCTTCTCTGCTGCCAAGCCTCTCACACCGCACGTGCGTCTCACTGGAAGGAGCAGGCTGCTTGCCATTCTTGGGCAGGGAATCATCCCACACGCCTCGTTTCCTCGCAGGGGAGTGCAAACTGACCCAGAGCCTCCAGAGGAGCTGCAGTCTCTCCAGCCACAAAGGCCTGTAGCCGAGTCCATGACGGCCTGTTGCATGGAGGGCTTCTATGGGAGAGGGCCATGCTTCCCTGGCAGGGGCTCCTTCTCACACTGCTTTCCGTGGGGAAACCCTGCGTGTGCCAGGGGTCTCCTGTGTGCACAAAATCTCTCCCCAGTGCCTGAGGTGCAGGGAATCCTCTTTGGACACAGAGCACTGTTCTAGGCAGAGCTCCCATGCTGGGAGAGCCGCCACTGCCCCGACTGTCCAACTGCCTCAGGAACACACTGCTAGGGAGTGTGGGTCTGGCAGGCAGAACGGCCCGAGGGAGGAACTCGGGCCTTCGGCTGTGGACAGCTTTCCCACTGCCAAGCCTTGGAGGAGTGCGTGGAGGCTGGGGCCTGCAGCGTTTTCCATCGGAGAGCACTGGGTGCCCCAAGCCTCCCCTGTGGCTTCCGAGCCCCTTCCCACCCACACGCCCTTGGCACCCACTCTGTTGCCAGAGGGAAGTCCTAAGCAGGACTCTCTAGCTTGTGCAGCCAGAGTGCCTCCTGCTTGGAAGTGGCCTCTGGCTCTCATTTGGAGTGAGGCTTCTCCCATGCTTGTCAGCCAGCACAGGGTGCCATCGCTCCACCAGAGAACACTCTGCTTTGCCTTCAGCCATGGCTCGCCCCGCCGAGCTCTCTCTGCCTCAAGCAGAAACCCCAGTGTGTGTCCAGCCTCCAGAAAGCAGAGTGCCTTTGCCTGAGCACTGCTGTGCTGGGGCGGCACCCTGAAGGCCTCCTAGGGCCTTCTCTGCCCTAACCCAGTCGTGCCATTCGGCCCATGCGGGGAGCAACGTTCCCCCTTGGCAGGGCTCAGCGTGTGGGCTGTGTGTGGTTTCATGGCTGGGAAAGGGCAGATCCTGAAGCTGGCTGCCCTCCTGTGAATGGGGCCTGGCGGGCAGAGCCGGCATTCCCCGGTGGGGATGGAGGAGATCTGGGGCCTTCAAGCTGCATGCACATCCCCTCTCTGGCTGCCCCTCTTGCTTCTTCTCTGCTGCCAAGCCTCTCACACCGCACGTGCGTCTCACTGGAAGGAGCAGGCTGCTTGCCATTCTTGGGCAGGGAATCATCCCACACGCCTCGTTTCCTCGCAGGGGAGTGCAAACTGACCCAGAGCCTCCAGAGGAGCTGCAGTCTCTCCAGCCACAAAGGCCTGTAGCCGAGTCCATGACGGCCTGTTGCATGGAGGGCTTCTATGGGAGAGGGCCATGCTTCCCTGGCAGGGGCTCCTTCTCACACTGCTTTCCGTGGGGAAACCCTGCGTGTGCCAGGGGTCTCCTGTGTGCACAAAATCTCTCCCCAGTGCCTGAGGTGCAGGGAATCCTCTTTGGACACAGAGCACTGTTCTAGGCAGAGCTCCCATGCTGGGAGAGCCGCCACTGCCCCGACTGTCCAACTGCCTCAGGAACACACTGCTAGGGAGTGTGGGTCTGGCAGGCAGAACGGCCCGAGGGAGGAGCTCGGGCCTTCGGCTGTGGACAGCTTTCCCACTGCCAAGCCTTGGAGGAGTGCGTGGAGGCTGGGGCCTGCAGCGTTTTCCATCGGAGAGCACTCGGTGCCCCAAGCCTCCCCTGTGGCTTCCGAGACCCTTCCCACCCACACGCCCTTGGCACCCACTCTGTTGCCAGAGGGAAGTCCTAAGCAGGACTCTCTAGCTTGTGCAGCCAGAGTGCCTCCTGCTTGGAAGTGGCCTCTGGCTCTCATTTGGAGTGAGGCTTCTCCCATGCTTGTCAGCCAGCACATGGTGCCATCGCTCCAACAGAGAACACTCTGCTTTGCCTTCAGCCATGGCTCGCCCCGCCGAGCTCTCTCTGCCTCAAGCAGAAACCCCAGTGTGTGTCCAGCCTCCAGAAAGCAGAGTGCCTTTGCCTGAGCACTGCTGTGCTGGGGCAGCACCCTGAAGGCCTCCTAGGGCCTTCTCTGCCCTAACCCAGTCGTGCCATTCGGCCCATGTGGTGAGCAACGTTCCCCCTTGGCAGGGCTCAGCGTGTGGGCTGTGTGTGGTTTCATGGCTGGGAAAGGGCAGATCCTGAAGCTGGGTGCCCTCCTGTGAATGGGGCCTGGCGGGCAGAGCCGGCATTCCCCGGTGGGGATGGAGGAGATCTGGGGCCTTCAAGCTGCATGCACATCCCCTCTCTGGCTGCCCCTCTTGCTTCTTCTCTGCTGCCAAGCCTCTCACACCGCACGTGCGTCTCACTGGAAGGAGCAGGCTGCTTGCCATTCTTGGGCAGGGAATCATCCCACACGCCTCGTTTCCTCGCAGGGGAGTGCAAACTGACCCAGAGCCTCCAGAGGAGCTGCAGTCTCTCCAGCCACAAAGGCCTGTAGCCGAGTCCATGACGGCCTGTTGCATGGAGGGCTTCTATGGGAGAGGGCCATGCTTCCCTGGCAGGGGCTCCTTCTCACACTGCTTTCCGTGGGGAAACCCTGCGTGTGCCAGGGGTCTCCTGTGTGCACAAAATCTCTCCCCAGTGCCTGAGGTGCAGGGAATCCTCTTTGGACACAGAGCACTGTTCTAGGCAGAGCTCCCATTGCTGGGAGAGCCGCCACTGCCCCGACTGTCCAACTGCCTCAGGAACACACTGCTAGGGAGTGTGGGTCTGGCAGGCAGAACGGCCCGAGGGAGGAGCTCGGGCCTTCGGCTGTGGACAGCTTTCCCACTGCCAAGCCTTGGAGGAGTGCGTGGAGGCTGGGGCCTGCAGCGTTTTCCATCGGAGAGCACTGGGTGCCCCAAGCCTCCCCTGTGGCTTCCGAGCCCCTTCCCACCCACACGCCCTTGGCACCCACTCTGTTGCCAGAGGGAAGTCCTAAGCAGGACTCTCTAGCTTGTGCAGCCAGAGTGCCTCCTGCTTGGAAGTGGCCTCTGGCTCTCATTTGGAGTGAGGCTTCTCCCATGCTTGTCAGCCAGCACATGGTGCCATCGCTCCACCAGAGAACACTCTGCTTTGCCTTCAGCCATGGCTCGCCCCGCCGAGCTCTCTCTGCCTCAAGCAGAAACCCCAGTGTGTGTCCAGCCTCCAGAAAGCAGAGTGCCTTTGCCTGAGCACTGCTGTGCTGGGGCAGCACCCTGAAGGCCTCCTAGGGCCTTCTCTGCCCTAACCCAGTCGTGCCATTCGGCCCATGCGGGGAGCAACGTTCCCCCTTGGCAGGGCTCAGCGTGTGGGCTGTGTGTGGTTTCATGGCTGGGAAAGGGCAGATCCTGAAGCTGGCTGCCCTCCTGTGAATGGGGCCTGGCGGGCAGAGCCGGCATTCCCCGGTGGGGATGGAGGAGATCTGGGGCCTTCAAGCTGCATGCACATCCCCTCTCTGGCTGCCCCTCTTGCTTCTTCTCTGCTGCCAAGCCTCTCACACCGCACGTGCGTCTCACTGGAAGGAGCAGGCTGCTTGCCATTCTTGGGCAGGGAATCATCCCACACGCCTCGTTTCCTCGCAGGGGAGTGCAAACTGACCCAGAGCCTCCAGAGGAGCTGCAGTCTCTCCAGCCACAAAGGCCTGTAGCCGAGTCCATGACGGCCTGTTGCATGGAGGGCTTCTATGGGAGAGGGCCATGCTTCCCTGGCAGGGGCTCCTTCTCACACTGCTTTCCGTGGGGAAACCCTGCGTGTGCCAGGGGTCTCCTGTGTGCACAAAATCTCTCCCCAGTGCCTGAGGTGCAGGGAATCCTCTTTGGACACAGAGCACTGTTCTAGGCAGAGCTCCCATGCTGGGAGAGCCGCCACTGCCCCGACTGTCCAACTGCCTCAGGAACACACTGCTAGGGAGTGTGGGTCTGGCAGGCAGAACGGCCCGAGGGAGGAGCTCGGGCCTTCGGCTGTGGACAGCTTTCCCACTGCCAAGCCTTGGAGGAGTGCGTGGAGGCTGGGGCCTGCAGCGTTTTCCATCGGAGAGCACTGGGTGCCCCAAGCCTCCCCTGTGGCTTCCGAGCCCCTTCCCACCCACACGCCCTTGGCACCCACTCTGTTGCCAGAGGGAAGTCCTAAGCAGGACTCTCTAGCTTGTGCAGCCAGAGTGCCTCCTGCTTGGAAGTGGCCTCTGGCTCTCATTTGGAGTGAGGCTTCTCCCATGCTTGTCAGCCAGCACATGGTGCCATCGCTCCACCAGAGAACACTCTGCTTTGCCTTCAGCCATGGCTCGCCCCGCCGAGCTCTCTCTGCCTCAAGCAGAAACCCCAGTGTGTGTCCAGCCTCCAGAAAGCAGAGTGCCTTTGCCTGAGCACTGCTGTGCTGGGGCAGCACCCTGAAGGCCTCCTAGGGCCTTCTCTGCCCTAACCCAGTCGTGCCATTCGGCCCATGCGGGGAGCAACGTTCCCCCTTGGCAGGGCTCAGCGTGTGGGCTGTGTGTGGTTTCATGGCTGGGAAAGGGCAGATCCTGAAGCTGGCTGCCCTCCTGTGAATGGGGCCTGGCGGGCAGAGCCGGCATTCCCCGGTGGGGATGGAGGAGATCTGGGGCCTTCAAGCTGCATGCACATCCCCTCTCTGGCTGCCCCTCTTGCTTCTTCTCTGCTGCCAAGCCTCTCACACCGCACGTGCGTCTCACTGGAAGGAGCAGGCTGCTTGCCATTCTTGGGCAGGGAATCATCCCACACGCCTCGTTTCCTCGCAGGGGAGTGCAAACTGACCCAGAGCCTCCAGAGGAGCTGCAGTCTCTCCAGCCACAAAGGCCTGTAGCCGAGTCCATGACGGCCTGTTGCATGGAGGGCTTCTATGGGAGAGGGCCATGCTTCCCTGGCAGGGGCTCCTTCTCACACTGCTTTCCGTGGGGAAACCCTGCGTGTGCCAGGGGTCTCCTGTGTGCACAAAATCTCTCCCCAGTGCCTGAGGTGCAGGGAATCCTCTTTGGACACAGAGCACTGTTCTAGGCAGAGCTCCCATTGCTGGGAGAGCCGCCACTGCCCCGACTGTCCAACTGCCTCAGGAACACACTGCTAGGGAGTGTGGGTCTGGCAGGCAGAACGGCCCGAGGGAGGAGCTCGGGCCTTCGGCTGTGGACAGCTTTCCCACTGCCAAGCCTTGGAGGAGTGCGTGGAGGCTGGGGCCTGCAGCGTTTTCCATCGGAGAGCACTGGGTGCCCAAAGCCTCCCCTGTGGCTTCCGAGCCCCTTCCCACCCACACGCCCTTGGCACCCACTCTGTTGCCAGAGGGAAGTCCTAAGCAGGACTCTCTAGCTTGTGCAGCCAGAGTGCCTCCTGCTTGGAAGTGGCCTCTGGCTCTCATTTGGAGTGAGGCTTCTCCCATGCTTGTCAGCCAGCACATGGTGCCATCGCTCCACCAGAGAACACTCTGCTTTGCCTTCAGCCATGGCTCGCCCCGCCGAGCTCTCTCTGCCTCAAGCAGAAACCCCAGTGTGTGTCCAGCCTCCAGAAAGCAGAGTGCCTTTGCCTGAGCACTGCTGTGCTGGGGCAGCACCCTGAAGGCCTCCTAGGGCCTTCTCTGCCCTAACCCAGTCGTGCCATTCGGCCCATGCGGGGAGCAACGTTCCCCCTTGGCAGGGCTCAGCGTGTGGGCTGTGTGTGGTTTCATGGCTGGGAAAGGGCAGATCCTGAAGCTGGCTGCCCTCCTGTGAATGGGGCCTGGCGGGCAGAGCCGGCATTCCCCGGTGGGGATGGAGGAGATCTGGGGCCTTCAAGCTGCATGCACATCCCCTCTCTGGCTGCCCCTCTTGCTTCTTCTCTGCTGCCAAGCCTCTCACACCGCACGTGCGTCTCACTGGAAGGAGCAGGCTGCTTGCCATTCTTGGGCAGGGAATCATCCCACACGCCTCGTTTCCTCGCAGGGGAGTGCAAACTGACCCAGAGCCTCCAGAGGAGCTGCAGTCTCTCCAGCCACAAAGGCCTGTAGCCGAGTCCATGACGGCCTGTTGCATGGAGGGCTTCTATGGGAGAGGGCCATGCTTCCCTGGCAGGGGCTCCTTCTCACACTGCTTTCCGTGGGGAAACCCTGCGTGTGCCAGGGGTCTCCTGTGTGCACAAAATCTCTCCCCAGTGCCTGAGGTGCAGGGAATCCTCTTTGGACACAGAGCACTGTTCTAGGCAGAGCTCCCATGCTGGGAGAGCCGCCACTGCCCCGACTGTCCAACTGCCTCAGGAACACACTTCTAGGGAGTGTGGGTCTGGCAGGCAGAACGGCCCGAGGGAGGAGCTCGGGCCTTCGGCTGTGGACAGCTTTCCCACTGCCAAGCCTTGGAGGAGTGCGTGGAGGCTGGGGCCTGCAGCGTTTTCCATCGGAGAGCACTGGGTGCCCAAAGCCTCCCCTGTGGCTTCCGAGCCCCTTCGCACCCACACGCCCTTGGCACCCACTCTGTTGCCAGAGGGAAGTCCTAAGCAGGACTCTCTAGCTTGTGCAGCCAGAGTGCCTCCTGCTTGGAAGTGGCCTCTGGCTCTCATTTGGAGTGAGGCTTCTCCCATGCTTGTCAGCCAGCACATGGTGCCATCGCTCCACCAGAGAACACTCTGCTTTGCCTTCAGCCATGGCTCGCCCCGCCGAGCTCTCTCTGCCTCAAGCAGAAACCCCAGTGTGTGTCCAGCCTCCAGAAAGCAGAGTGCCTTTGCCTGAGCACTGCTGTGCTGGGGCAGCACCCTGAAGGCCTCCTAGGGCCTTCTCTGCCCTAACCCAGTCGTGCCATTCGGCCCATGCGGGGAGCAACGTTCCCCCTTGGCAGGGCTCAGCGTGTGGGCTGTGTGTGGTTTCATGGCTGGGAAAGGGCAGATCCTGAAGCTGGCTGCCCTCCTGTGAATGGGGCCTGGCGGGCAGAGCCGGCATTCCCCGGTGGGGATGGAGGAGATCTGGGGCCTTCAAGCTGCATGCACATCCCCTCTCTGGCTGCCCCTCTTGCTTCTTCTCTGCTGCCAAGCCTCTCACACCGCACGTGCGTCTCACTGGAAGGAGCAGGCTGCTTGCCATTCTTGGGCAGGGAATCATCCCACACGCCTCGTTTCCTCGCAGGGGAGTGCAAACTGACCCAGAGCCTCCAGAGGAGCTGCAGTCTCTCCAGCCACAAAGGCCTGTAGCCGAGTCCATGACGGCCTGTTGCATGGAGGGCTTCTATGGGAGAGGGCCATGCTTCCCTGGCAGGGGCTCCTTCTCACACTGCTTTCCGTGGGGAAACCCTGCGTGTGCCAGGGGTCTCCTGTGTGCACAAAATCTCTCCCCAGTGCCTGAGGTGCAGGGAATCCTCTTTGGACACAGAGCACTGTTCTAGGCAGAGCTCCCATGCTGGGAGAGCCGCCACTGCCCCGACTGTCCAACTGCCTCAGGAACACACTTCTAGGGAGTGTGGGTCTGGCAGGCAGAACGGCCCGAGGGAGGAGCTCGGGCCTTCGGCTGTGGACAGCTTTCCCACTGCCAAGCCTTGGAGGAGTGCGTGGAGGCTGGGGCCTGCAGCGTTTTCCATCGGAGAGCACTGGGTGCCCAAAGCCTCCCCTGTGACTTCCGAGCCCCTTCCCACCCACACGCCCTTGGCACCCACTCTGTTGCCAGAGGGAAGTCCTAAGCAGGACTCTCTAGCTTGTGCAGCCAGAGTGCCTCCTGCTTGGAAGTGGCCTCTGGCTCTCATTTGGAGTGAGGCTTCTCCCATGCTTGTCAGCCAGCACATGGTGCCATCGCTCCACCAGAGAACACTCTGCTTTGCCTTCAGCCATGGCTCGCCCCGCCGAGCTCTCTCTGCCTCAAGCAGAAACCCCAGTGTGTGTCCAGCCTCCAGAAAGCAGAGTGCCTTTGCCTGAGCACTGCTGTGCTGGGGCAGCACCCTGAAGGCCTCCTAGGGCCTTCTCTGCCCTAACCCAGTCGTGCCATTCGGCCCATGCGGGGAGCAACGTTCCCCCTTGGCAGGGCTCAGCGTGTGGGCTGTGTGTGGTTTCATGGCTGGGAAAGGGCAGATCCTGAAGCTGGCTGCCCTCCTGTGAATGGGGCCTGGCGGGCAGAGCCGGCATTCCCCGGTGGGGATGGAGGAGATCTGGGGCCTTCAAGCTGCATGCACATCCCCTCTCTGGCTGCCCCTCTTGCTTCTTCTCTGCTGCCAAGCCTCTCACACCGCACGTGCGTCTCACTGGAAGGAGCAGGCTGCTTGCCATTCTTGGGCAGGGAATCATCCCACACGCCTCGTTTCCTCGCAGGGGAGTGCAAACTGACCCAGAGCCTCCAGAGGAGCTGCAGTCTCTCCAGCCACAAAGGCCTGTAGCCGAGTCCATGACGGCCTGTTGCATGGAGGGCTTCTATGGGAGAGGGCCATGCTTCCCTGGCAGGGGCTCCTTCTCACACTGCTTTCCGTGGGGAAACCCTGCGTGTGCCAGGGGTCTCCTGTGTGCACAAAATCTCTCCCCAGTGCCTGAGGTGCAGGGAATCCTCTTTGGACACAGAGCACTGTTCTAGGCAGAGCTCCCATGCTGGGAGAGCCGCCACTGCCCCGACTGTCCAACTGCCTCAGGAACACACTTCTAGGGAGTGTGGGTCTGGCAGGCAGAACGGCCCGAGGGAGGAGCTCGGGCCTTCGGCTGTGGACAGCTTTCCCACTGCCAAGCCTTGGAGGAGTGCGTGGAGGCTGGGGCCTGCAGCGTTTTCCATCGGAGAGCACTGGGTGCCCAAAGCCTCCCCTGTGGCTTCCGAGCCCCTTCCCACCCACACGCCCTTGGCACCCACTCTGTTGCCAGAGGGAAGTCCTAAGCAGGACTCTCTAGCTTGTGCAGCCAGAGTGCCTCCTGCTTGGAAGTGGCCTCTGGCTCTCATTTGGAGTGAGGCTTCTCCCATGCTTGTCAGCCAGCACATGGTGCCATCGCTCCACCAGAGAACACTCTGCTTTGCCTTCAGCCATGGCTCGCCCCGCCGAGCTCTCTCTGCCTCAAGCAGAAACCCCAGTGTGTGTCCAGCCTCCAGAAAGCAGAGTGCCTTTGCCTGAGCACTGCTGTGCTGGGGCAGCACCCTGAAGGCCTCCTAGGGCCTTCTCTGCCCTAACCCAGTCGTGCCATTCGGCCCATGCGGGGAGCAACGTTCCCCCTTGGCAGGGCTCAGCGTGTGGGCTGTGTGTGGTTTCATGGCTGGGAAAGGGCAGATCCTGAAGCTGGCTGCCCTCCTGTGAATGGGGCCTGGCGGGCAGAGCCGGCATTCCCCGGTGGGGATGGAGGAGATCTGGGGCCTTCAAGCTGCATGCACATCCCCTCTCTGGCTGCCCCTCTTGCTTCTTCTCTGCTGCCAAGCCTCTCACACCGCACGTGCGTCTCACTGGAAGGAGCAGGCTGCTTGCCATTCTTGGGCAGGGAATCATCCCACACGCCTCGTTTCCTCGCAGGGGAGTGCAAACTGACCCAGAGCCTCCAGAGGAGCTGCAGTCTCTCCAGCCACAAAGGCCTGTAGCCGAGTCCATGACGGCCTGTTGCATGGAGGGCTTCTATGGGAGAGGGCCATGCTTCCCTGGCAGGGGCTCCTTCTCACACTGCTTTCCGTGGGGAAACCCTGCGTGTGCCAGGGGTCTCCTGTGTGCACAAAATCTCTCCCCAGTGCCTGAGGTGCAGGGAATCCTCTTTGGACACAGAGCACTGTTCTAGGCAGAGCTCCCATGCTGGGAGAGCCGCCACTGCCCCGACTGTCCAACTGCCTCAGGAACACACTGCTAGGGAGTGTGGGTCTGGCAGGCAGAACGGCCCGAGGGAGGAGCTCGGGCCTTCGGCTGTGGACAGCTTTCCCACTGCCAAGCCTTGGAGGAGTGCGTGGAGGCTGGGGCCTGCAGCGTTTTCCATCGGAGAGCACTGGGTGCCCAAAGCCTCCCCTGTGGCTTCCGAGCCCCTTCCCACCCACACGCCCTTGGCACCCACTCTGTTGCCAGAGGGAAGTCCTAAGCAGGACTCTCTAGCTTGTGCAGCCAGAGTGCCTCCTGCTTGGAAGTGGCCTCTGGCTCTCATTTGGAGTGAGGCTTCTCCCATGCTTGTCAGCCAGCACATGGTGCCATCGCTCCACCAGAGAACACTCTGCTTTGCCTTCAGCCATGGCTCGCCCCGCCGAGCTCTCTCTGCCTCAAGCAGAAACCCCAGTGTGTGTCCAGCCTCCAGAAAGCAGAGTGCCTTTGCCTGAGCACTGCTGTGCTGGGGCGGCACCCTGAAGGCCTCCTAGGGCCTTCTCTGCCCTAACCCAGTCGTGCCATTCGGCCCATGTGGGGAGCAACGTTCCCCCTTGGCAGGGCTCAGCGTGTGGGCTGTGTGTGGTTTCATGGCTGGGAAAGGGCAGATCCTGAAGCTGGCTGCCCTCCTGTGAATGGGGCCTGGCGGGCAGAGCCGGCATTCCCCGGTGGGGATGGAGGAGATCTGGGGCCTTCAAGCTGCATGCACATCCCCTCTCTGGCTGCCCCTCTTGCTTCTTCTCTGCTGCCAAGCCTCTCACACCGCACGTGCGTCTCACTGGAAGGAGCAGGCTGCTTGCCATTCTTGGGCAGGGAATCATCCCACACGCCTCGTTTCCTCGCAGGGGAGTGCAAACTGACCCAGAGCCTCCAGAGGAGCTGCAGTCTCTCCAGCCACAAAGGCCTGTAGCCGAGTCCATGACGGCCTGTTGCATGGAGGGCTTCTATGGGAGAGGGCCATGCTTCCCTGGCAGGGGCTCCTTCTCACACTGCTTTCCGTGGGGAAACCCTGCGTGTGCCAGGGGTCTCCTGTGTGCACAAAATCTCTCCCCAGTGCCTGAGGTGCAGGGAATCCTCTTTGGACACAGAGCACTGTTCTAGGCAGAGCTCCCATGCTGGGAGAGCCGCCACTGCCCCGACTGTCCAACTGCCTCAGGAACACACTTCTAGGGAGTGTGGGTCTGGCAGGCAGAACGGCCCGAGGGAGGAGCTCGGGCCTTCGGCTGTGGACAGCTTTCCCACTGCCAAGCCTTGGAGGAGTGCGTGGAGGCTGGGGCCTGCAGCGTTTTCCATCGGAGAGCACTGGGTGCCCAAAGCCTCCCCTGTGGCTTCCGAGCCCCTTCCCACCCACACGCCCTTGGCACCCACTCTGTTGCCAGAGGGAAGTCCTAAGCAGGACTCTCTAGCTTGTGCAGCCAGAGTGCCTCCTGCTTGGAAGTGGCCTCTGGCTCTCATTTGGAGTGAGGCTTCTCCCATGCTTGTCAGCCAGCACATGGTGCCATCGCTCCACCAGAGAACACTCTGCTTTGCCTTCAGCCATGGCTCGCCCCGCCGAGCTCTCTCTGCCTCAAGCAGAAACCCCAGTGTGTGTCCAGCCTCCAGAAAGCAGAGTGCCTTTGCCTGAGCACTGCTGTGCTGGGGAGGCACCCTGAAGGCCTCCTAGGGCCTTCTCTGCCCTAACCCAGTCGTGCCATTCGGCCCATGTGGGGAGCAACGTTCCCCCTTGGCAGGGCTCAGCGTGTGGGCTGTGTGTGGTTTCATGGCTGGGAAAGGGCAGATCCTGAAGCTGGCTGCCCTCCTGTGAATGGGGCCTGGCGGGCAGAGCCGGCATTCCCCGGTGGGGATGGAGGAGATCTGGGGCCTTCAAGCTGCATGCACATCCCCTCTCTGGCTGCCCCTCTTGCTTCTTCTCTGCTGCCAAGCCTCTCACACCGCACGTGCGTCTCACTGGAAGGAGCAGGCTGCTTGCCATTCTTGGGCAGGGAATCATCCCACACGCCTCGTTTCCTCGCAGGGGAGTGCAAACTGACCCAGAGCCTCCAGAGGAGCTGCAGTCTCTCCAGCCACAAAGGCCTGTAGCCGAGTCCATGACGGCCTGTTGCATGGAGGGCTTCTATGGGAGAGGGCCATGCTTCCCTGGCAGGGGCTCCTTCTCACACTGCTTTCCGTGGGGAAACCCTGCGTGTGCCAGGGGTCTCCTGTGTGCACAAAATCTCTCCCCAGTGCCTGAGGTGCAGGGAATCCTCTTTGGACACAGAGCACTGTTCTAGGCAGAGCTCCCATGCTGGGAGAGCCGCCACTGCCCCGACTGTCCAACTGCCTCAGGAACACACTTCTAGGGAGTGTGGGTCTGGCAGGCAGAACGGCCCGAGGGAGGAGCTCGGGCCTTCGGCTGTGGACAGCTTTCCCACTGCCAAGCCTTGGAGGAGTGCGTGGAGGCTGGGGCCTGCAGCGTTTTCCATCGGAGAGCACTGGGTGCCCAAAGCCTCCCCTGTGGCTTCCGAGCCCCTTCCCACCCACACGCCCTTGGCACCCACTCTGTTGCCAGAGGGAAGTCCTAAGCAGGACTCTCTAGCTTGTGCAGCCAGAGTGCCTCCTGCTTGGAAGTGGCCTCTGGCTCTCATTTGGAGTGAGGCTTCTCCCATGCTTGTCAGCCAGCACATGGTGCCATCGCTCCACCAGAGAACACTCTGCTTTGCCTTCAGCCATGGCTCGCCCCGCCGAGCTCTCTCTGCCTCAAGCAGAAACCCCAGTGTGTGTCCAGCCTCCAGAAAGCAGAGTGCCTTTGCCTGAGCACTGCTGTGCTGGGGCAGCACCCTGAAGGCCTCCTAGGGCCTTCTCTGCCCTAACCCAGTCGTGCCATTCGGCCCATGCGGGGAGCAACGTTCCCCCTTGGCAGGGCTCAGCGTGTGGGCTGTGTGTGGTTTCATGGCTGGGAAAGGGCAGATCCTGAAGCTGGCTGCCCTCCTGTGAATGGGGCCTGGCGGGCAGAGCCGGCATTCCCCGGTGGGGATGGAGGAGATCTGGGGCCTTCAAGCTGCATGCACATCCCCTCTCTGGCTGCCCCTCTTGCTTCTTCTCTGCTGCCAAGCCTCTCACACCGCACGTGCGTCTCACTGGAAGGAGCAGGCTGCTTGCCATTCTTGGGCAGGGAATCATCCCACACGCCTCGTTTCCTCGCAGGGGAGTGCAAACTGACCCAGAGCCTCCAGAGGAGCTGCAGTCTCTCCAGCCACAAAGGCCTGTAGCCGAGTCCATGACGGCCTGTTGCATGGAGGGCTTCTATGGGAGAGGGCCATGCTTCCCTGGCAGGGGCTCCTTCTCACACTGCTTTCCGTGGGGAAACCCTGCGTGTGCCAGGGGTCTCCTGTGTGCACAAAATCTCTCCCCAGTGCCTGAGGTGCAGGGAATCCTCTTTGGACACAGAGCACTGTTCTAGGCAGAGCTCCCATGCTGGGAGAGCCGCCACTGCCCCGACTGTCCAACTGCCTCAGGAACACACTGCTAGGGAGTGTGGGTCTGGCAGGCAGAACGGCCCGAGGGAGGAGCTCGGGCCTTCGGCTGTGGACAGCTTTCCCACTGCCAAGCCTTGGAGGAGTGCGTGGAGGCTGGGGCCTGCAGCGTTTTCCATCGGAGAGCACTGGGTGCCCAAAGCCTCCCCTGTGGCTTCCGAGCCCCTTCCCACCCACACGCCCTTGGCACCCACTCTGTTGCCAGAGGGAAGTCCTAAGCAGGACTCTCTAGCTTGTGCAGCCAGAGTGCCTCCTGCTTGGAAGTGGCCTCTGGCTCTCATTTGGAGTGAGGCTTCTCCCATGCTTGTCAGCCAGCACATGGTGCCATCGCTCCACCAGAGAACACTCTGCTTTGCCTTCAGCCATGGCTCGCCCCGCCGAGCTCTCTCTGCCTCAAGCAGAAACCCCAGTGTGTGTCCAGCCTCCAGAAAGCAGAGTGCCTTTGCCTGAGCACTGCTGTGCTGGGGCGGCACCCTGAAGGCCTCCTAGGGCCTTCTCTGCCCTAACCCAGTCGTGCCATTCGGCCCATGTGGGGAGCAACGTTCCCCCTTGGCAGGGCTCAGCGTGTGGGCTGTGTGTGGTTTCATGGCTGGGAAAGGGCAGATCCTGAAGCTGGCTGCCCTCCTGTGAATGGGGCCTGGCGGGCAGAGCCGGCATTCCCCGGTGGGGATGGAGGAGATCTGGGGCCTTCAAGCTGCATGCACATCCCCTCTCTGGCTGCCCCTCTTGCTTCTTCTCTGCTGCCAAGCCTCTCACACCGCACGTGCGTCTCACTGGAAGGAGCAGGCTGCTTGCCATTCTTGGGCAGGGAATCATCCCACACGCCTCGTTTCCTCGCAGGGGAGTGCAAACTGACCCAGAGCCTCCAGAGGAGCTGCAGTCTCTCCAGCCACAAAGGCCTGTAGCCGAGTCCATGACGGCCTGTTGCATGGAGGGCTTCTATGGGAGAGGGCCATGCTTCCCTGGCAGGGGCTCCTTCTCACACTGCTTTCCGTGGGGAAACCCTGCGTGTGCCAGGGGTCTCCTGTGTGCACAAAATCTCTCCCCAGTGCCTGAGGTGCAGGGAATCCTCTTTGGACACAGAGCACTGTTCTAGGCAGAGCTCCCATGCTGGGAGAGCCGCCACTGCCCCGACTGTCCAACTGCCTCAGGAACACACTTCTAGGGAGTGTGGGTCTGGCAGGCAGAACGGCCCGAGGGAGGAGCTCGGGCCTTCGGCTGTGGACAGCTTTCCCACTGCCAAGCCTTGGAGGAGTGCGTGGAGGCTGGGGCCTGCAGCGTTTTCCATCGGAGAGCACTGGGTGCCCAAAGCCTCCCCTGTGGCTTCCGAGCCCCTTCCCACCCACACGCCCTTGGCACCCACTCTGTTGCCAGAGGGAAGTCCTAAGCAGGACTCTCTAGCTTGTGCAGCCAGAGTGCCTCCTGCTTGGAAGTGGCCTCTGGCTCTCATTTGGAGTGAGGCTTCTCCCATGCTTGTCAGCCAGCACATGGTGCCATCGCTCCACCAGAGAACACTCTGCTTTGCCTTCAGCCATGGCTCGCCCCGCCGAGCTCTCTCTGCCTCAAGCAGAAACCCCAGTGTGTGTCCAGCCTCCAGAAAGCAGAGTGCCTTTGCCTGAGCACTGCTGTGCTGGGGCAGCACCCTGAAGGCCTCCTAGGGCCTTCTCTGCCCTAACCCAGTCGTGCCATTCGGCCCATGCGGGGAGCAACGTTCCCCCTTGGCAGGGCTCAGCGTGTGGGCTGTGTGTGGTTTCATGGCTGGGAAAGGGCAGATCCTGAAGCTGGCTGCCCTCCTGTGAATGGGGCCTGGCGGGCAGAGCCGGCATTCCCCGGTGGGGATGGAGGAGATCTGGGGCCTTCAAGCTGCATGCACATCCCCTCTCTGGCTGCCCCTCTTGCTTCTTCTCTGCTGCCAAGCCTCTCACACCGCACGTGCGTCTCACTGGAAGGAGCAGGCTGCTTGCCATTCTTGGGCAGGGAATCATCCCACACGCCTCGTTTCCTCGCAGGGGAGTGCAAACTGACCCAGAGCCTCCAGAGGAGCTGCAGTCTCTCCAGCCACAAAGGCCTGTAGCCGAGTCCATGACGGCCTGTTGCATGGAGGGCTTCTATGGGAGAGGGCCATGCTTCCCTGGCAGGGGCTCCTTCTCACACTGCTTTCCGTGGGGAAACCCTGCGTGTGCCAGGGGTCTCCTGTGTGCACAAAATCTCTCCCCAGTGCCTGAGGTGCAGGGAATCCTCTTTGGACACAGAGCACTGTTCTAGGCAGAGCTCCCATGCTGGGAGAGCCGCCACTGCCCCGACTGTCCAACTGCCTCAGGAACACACTTCTAGGGAGTGTGGGTCTGGCAGGCAGAACGGCCCGAGGGAGGAGCTCGGGCCTTCGGCTGTGGACAGCTTTCCCACTGCCAAGCCTTGGAGGAGTGCGTGGAGGCTGGGGCCTGCAGCGTTTTCCATCGGAGAGCACTGGGTGCCCAAAGCCTCCCCTGTGGCTTCCGAGCCCCTTCGCACCCACACGCCCTTGGCACCCACTCTGTTGCCAGAGGGAAGTCCTAAGCAGGACTCTCTAGCTTGTGCAGCCAGAGTGCCTCCTGCTTGGAAGTGGCCTCTGGCTCTCATTTGGAGTGAGGCTTCTCCCATGCTTGTCAGCCAGCACATGGTGCCATCGCTCCACCAGAGAACACTCTGCTTTGCCTTCAGCCATGGCTCGCCCCGCCGAGCTCTCTCTGCCTCAAGCAGAAACCCCAGTGTGTGTCCAGCCTCCAGAAAGCAGAGTGCCTTTGCCTGAGCACTGCTGTGCTGGGGCAGCACCCTGAAGGCCTCCTAGGGCCTTCTCTGCCCTAACCCAGTCGTGCCATTCGGCCCATGCGGGGAGCAACGTTCCCCCTTGGCAGGGCTCAGCGTGTGGGCTGTGTGTGGTTTCATGGCTGGGAAAGGGCAGATCCTGAAGCTGGCTGCCCTCCTGTGAATGGGGCCTGGCGGGCAGAGCCGGCATTCCCCGGTGGGGATGGAGGAGATCTGGGGCCTTCAAGCTGCATGCACATCCCCTCTCTGGCTGCCCCTCTTGCTTCTTCTCTGCTGCCAAGCCTCTCACACCGCACGTGCGTCTCACTGGAAGGAGCAGGCTGCTTGCCATTCTTGGGCAGGGAATCATCCCACACGCCTCGTTTCCTCGCAGGGGAGTGCAAACTGACCCAGAGCCTCCAGAGGAGCTGCAGTCTCTCCAGCCACAAAGGCCTGTAGCCGAGTCCATGACGGCCTGTTGCATGGAGGGCTTCTATGGGAGAGGGCCATGCTTCCCTGGCAGGGGCTCCTTCTCACACTGCTTTCCGTGGGGAAACCCTGCGTGTGCCAGGGGTCTCCTGTGTGCACAAAATCTCTCCCCAGTGCCTGAGGTGCAGGGAATCCTCTTTGGACACAGAGCACTGTTCTAGGCAGAGCTCCCATGCTGGGAGAGCCGCCACTGCCCCGACTGTCCAACTGCCTCAGGAACACACTTCTAGGGAGTGTGGGTCTGGCAGGCAGAACGGCCCGAGGGAGGAGCTCGGGCCTTCGGCTGTGGACAGCTTTCCCACTGCCAAGCCTTGGAGGAGTGCGTGGAGGCTGGGGCCTGCAGCGTTTTCCATCGGAGAGCACTGGGTGCCGCAAGCCTCCCCTGTGGCTTCCGAGCCCCTTCCCACCCACACGCCCTTGGCACCCACTCTGTTGCCAGAGGGAAGTCCTAAGCAGGACTCTCTAGCTTGTGCAGCCAGAGTGCCTCCTGCTTGGAAGTGGCCTCTGGCTCTCATTTGGAGTGAGGCTTCTCCCATGCTTGTCAGCCAGCACATGGTGCCATCGCTCCACCAGAGAACACTCTGCTTTGCCTTCAGCCATGGCTCGCCCCGCCGAGCTCTCTCTGCCTCAAGCAGAAACCCCAGTGTGTGTCCAGCCTCCAGAAAGCAGAGTGCCTTTGCCTGAGCACTGCTGTGCTGGGGCAGCACCCTGAAGGCCTCCTAGGGCCTTCTCTGCCCTAACCCAGTCGTGCCATTCGGCCCATGCGGGGAGCAACGTTCCCCCTTGGCAGGGCTCAGCGTGTGGGCTGTGTGTGGTTTCATGGCTGGGAAAGGGCAGATCCTGAAGCTGGCTGCCCTCCTGTGAATGGGGCCTGGCGGGCAGAGCCGGCATTCCCCGGTGGGGATGGAGGAGATCTGGGGCCTTCAAGCTGCATGCACATCCCCTCTCTGGCTGCCCCTCTTGCTTCTTCTCTGCTGCCAAGCCTCTCACACCGCACGTGCGTCTCACTGGAAGGAGCAGGCTGCTTGCCATTCTTGGGCAGGGAATCATCCCACACGCCTCGTTTCCTCGCAGGGGAGTGCAAACTGACCCAGAGCCTCCAGAGGAGCTGCAGTCTCTCCAGCCACAAAGGCCTGTAGCCGAGTCCATGACGGCCTGTTGCATGGAGGGCTTCTATGGGAGAGGGCCATGCTTCCCTGGCAGGGGCTCCTTCTCACACTGCTTTCCGTGGGGAAACCCTGCGTGTGCCAGGGGTCTCCTGTGTGCACAAAATCTCTCCCCAGTGCCTGAGGTGCAGGGAATCCTCTTTGGACACAGAGCACTGTTCTAGGCAGAGCTCCCATGCTGGGAGAGCCGCCACTGCCCCGACTGTCCAACTGCCTCAGGAACACACTGCTAGGGAGTGTGGGTCTGGCAGGCAGAACGGCCCGAGGGAGGAGCTCGGGCCTTCGGCTGTGGACAGCTTTCCCACTGCCAAGCCTTGGAGGAGTGCGTGGAGGCTGGGGCCTGCAGCGTTTTCCATCGGAGAGCACTGGGTGCCCCAAGCCTCCCCTGTGGCTTCCGAGCCCCTTCCCACCCACACGCCCTTGGCACCCACTCTGTTGCCAGAGGGAAGTCCTAAGCAGGACTCTCTAGCTTGTGCAGCCAGAGTGCCTCCTGCTTGGAAGTGGCCTCTGGCTCTCATTTGGAGTGAGGCTTCTCCCATGCTTGTCAGCCAGCACATGGTGCCATCGCTCCACCAGAGAACACTCTGCTTTGCCTTCAGCCATGGCTCGCCCCGCCGAGCTCTCTCTGCCTCAAGCAGGAACCCCAGTGTGTGTCCAGCCTACAGAAAGCAGAGTGCCTTTGCCTGAGCACTGCTGTGCTGGGGCGGCACCCTGAAGGCCTCCTAGGGCCTTCTCTGCCCTAACCCAGTCGTGCCATTCGGCCCATGTGGGGAGCAACGTTCCCCCTTGGCAGGGCTCAGCGTGTGGGCTGTGTGTGGTTTCATGGCTGGGAAAGGGCAGATCCTGAAGCTGGCTGCCCTCCTGTGAATGGGGCCTGGCGGGCAGAGCCGGCATTCCCCGGTGGGGATGGAGGAGATCTGGGGCCTTCAAGCTGCATGCACATCCCCTCTCTGGCTGCCCCTCTTGCTTCTTCTCTGCTGCCAAGCCTCTCACACCGCACGTGCGTCTCACTGGAAGGAGCAGGCTGCTTGCCATTCTTGGGCAGGGAATCATCCCACACGCCTCGTTTCCTCGCAGGGGAGTGCAAACTGACCCAGAGCCTCCAGAGGAGCTGCAGTCTCTCCAGCCACAAAGGCCTGTAGCCGAGTCCATGACGGCCTGTTGCATGGAGGGCTTCTATGGGAGAGGGCCATGCTTCCCTGGCAGGGGCTCCTTCTCACACTGCTTTCCGTGGGGAAACCCTGCGTGTGCCAGGGGTCTCCTGTGTGCACAAAATCTCTCCCCAGTGCCTGAGGTGCAGGGAATCCTCTTTGGACACAGAGCACTGTTCTAGGCAGAGCTCCCATGCTGGGAGAGCCGCCACTGCCCCGACTGTCCAACTGCCTCAGGAACACACTGCTAGGGAGTGTGGGTCTGGCAGGCAGAACGGCCCGAGGGAGGAGCTCGGGCCTTCGGCTGTGGACAGCTTTCCCACTGCCAAGCCTTGGAGGAGTGCGTGGAGGCTGGGGCCTGCAGCGTTTTCCATCGGAGAGCACTGGGTGCCCCAAGCCTCCCCTGTGGCTTCCGAGCCCCTTCCCACCCACACGCCCTTGGCACCCACTCTGTTGCCAGAGGGAAGTCCTAAGCAGGACTCTCTAGCTTGTGCAGCCAGAGTGCCTCCTGCTTGGAAGTGGCCTCTGGCTCTCATTTGGAGTGAGGCTTCTCCCATGCTTGTCAGCCAGCACATGGTGCCATCGCTCCACCAGAGAACACTCTGCTTTGCCTTCAGCCATGGCTCACCCCGCCGAGCTCTCTCTGCCTCAAGCAGAAACCCCAGTGTGTGTCCAGCCTCCAGAAAGCAGAGTGCCTTTGCCTGAGCACTGCTGTGCTGGGGCAGCACCCTGAAGGCCTCCTAGGGCCTTCTCTGCCCTAACCCAGTCGTGCCATTCGGCCCATGCGGGGAGCAACGTTCCCCCTTGGCAGGGCTCAGCGTGTGGGCTGTGTGTGGTTTCATGGCTGGGAAAGGGCAGATCCTGAAGCTGGCTGCCCTCCTGTGAATGGGGCCTGGCGGGCAGAGCCGGCATTCCCCGGTGGGGATGGAGGAGATCTGGGGCCTTCAAGCTGCATGCACATCCCCTCTCTGGCTGCCCCTCTTGCTTCTTCTCTGCTGCCAAGCCTCTCACACCGCACGTGCGTCTCACTGGAAGGAGCAGGCTGCTTGCCATTCTTGGGCAGGGAATCATCCCACACGCCTCGTTTCCTCGCAGGGGAGTGCAAACTGACCCAGAGCCTCCAGAGGAGCTGCAGTCTCTCCAGCCACAAAGGCCTGTAGCCGAGTCCATGACGGCCTGTTGCATGGAGGGCTTCTATGGGAGAGGGCCATGCTTCCCTGGCAGGGGCTCCTTCTCACACTGCTTTCCGTGGGGAAACCCTGCGTGTGCCAGGGGTCTCCTGTGTGCACAAAATCTCTCCCCAGTGCCTGAGGTGCAGGGAATCCTCTTTGGACACAGAGCACTGTTCTAGGCAGAGCTCCCATGCTGGGAGAGCCGCCACTGCCCCGACTGTCCAACTGCCTCAGGAACACACTTCTAGGGAGTGTGGGTCTGGCAGGCAGAACGGCCCGAGGGAGGAGCTCGGGCCTTCGGCTGTGGACAGCTTTCCCACTGCCAAGCCTTGGAGGAGTGCGTGGAGGCTGGGGCCTGCAGCGTTTTCCATCGGAGAGCACTGGGTTCCCAAAGCCTCCCCTGTGGCTTCTGAGCCCCATCCCACCCACACGCCCTTGGCACCCACTCTGTTGCCAGAGGGAAGTCCTAAGCAGGACTCTCTAGCTTGTGCAGCCAGAGTGCCTCCTGCTTGGAAGTGGCCTCTGGACCTCATTTGGAGTGAGGCTTCTCCCATGCTTGTCAGCCAGTACATGGTGCCATTGCTCCACCAGAGAACACTCTGCTTTTCCTTCAGCCATGGCTCGCCCTGCTGAGCTCTCTCTGCCTCAAGCAGAAATCCCAGTGTGCGTCCAGCCTCCAGAAAGCAGAGTGCCTTTGCCTGAGCACTGCTTTGCTGGGGCAGCACCCTGAAGGCCTCCTAGGGCCTCTCTGCCCTAACCCAGTCGTGCCATTCGGCCCATGCGGGGAGCAACGTTCCCCCTTGGCAGGGCTCAGCGTGTGGGCTGTGTGTGGTTTCATGGCTGGGAAAGGGCAGATCCTGAAGCTGGGTGCCCTCCTGTGAATGGGGCCTGGCGGGCAGAGCCGGCATTCCCCGGTGGGGATGGAGGAGATCTGGGGCCTTCAAGCTGCATGCACATCCCCTCTCTGGCTGCCCCTCTTGCTTCTTCTCTGCTGCCAAGCCTCTCACACCGCACGTGCGTCTCACTGGAAGGAGCAGGCTGCTTGCCATTCTTGGGCAGGGAATCATCCCACACGCCTCGTTACCTCGCAGGGGAGTGCAAGCTGACCCAGAGCCTCCAGTGGAGCTGCAGTCTCTCCAGCCACAAAGGCCTGTAGCCGAGTCCATGACGGCCTGTTGCATGGAGGGCTTCTATGGGAGAGGGCCATGCTTCCCTGGCAGGGGCTCCTTCTCACACTGCTTTCCGTGGGGAAACCCTGCGTGTGCCAGGGGTCTCCTGTGTGCACAAAATCTCTCCCCAGTGCCTGAGGTGCAGGGAATCCTCTTTGAACACAGAGCACTGTTCTAGGCAGAGCTCCCATGCTGGGAGAGCCGCCACTGCCCCGACTGTCCAACTGCCTCAGGAACACACTTCTAGGGAGTGTGGGTCTGGCAGGCAGAACGGCCCGAGGGAGGAGCTCGGGCCTTCGGCTGTGGACAGCTTTCCCACTGCCAAGCCTTGGAGGAGTGCGTGGAGGCTGGGGCCTGCAGCGTTTTCCATCGGAGAGCACTGGGTGCCCAAAGCCTCCCCTGTGGCTTCCGAGCCCCTTCCCACCCACACGCCCTTGGCACCCACTCTGTTGCCAGAGGGAAGTCCTAAGCAGGACTCTCTAGCTTGTGCAGCCAGAGTGCCTCCTGCTTGGAAGTGGCCTCTGGCTCTCATTTGGAGTGAGGCTTCTCCCATGCTTGTCAGCCAGCACATGGTGCCATCGCTCCACCAGAGAACACTCTGCTTTGCCTTCAGCCATGGCTCGCCCCGCCGAGCTCTCTCTGCCTCAAGCAGAAACCCCAGTGTGTGTCCAGCCTCCAGAAAGCAGAGTGCCTTTGCCTGAGCACTGCTGTGCTGGGGCGGCACCCTGAAGGCCTCCTAGGGCCTTCTCTGCCCTAACCCAGTCGTGCCATTCGGCCCATGCGGGGAGCAACGTTCCCCCTTGGCAGGGCTCAGCGTGTGGGCTGTGTGTGGTTTCATGGCTGGGAAAGGGCAGATCCTGAAGCTGGCTGCCCTCCTGTGAATGGGGCCTGGCGGGCAGAGCCGGCATTCCCCGGTGGGGATGGAGGAGATCTGGGGCCTTCAAGCTGCATGCACATCCCCTCTCTGGCTGCCCCTCTTGCTTCTTCTCTGCTGCCAAGCCTCTCACACCGCACGTGCGTCTCACTGGAAGGAGCAGGCTGCTTGCCATTCTTGGGCAGGGAATCATCCCACACGCCTCGTTTCCTCGCAGGGGAGTGCAAACTGACCCAGAGCCTCCAGAGGAGCTGCAGTCTCTCCAGCCACAAAGGCCTGTAGCCGAGTCCATGACGGCCTGTTGCATGGAGGGCTTCTATGGGAGAGGGCCATGCTTCCCTGGCAGGGGCTCCTTCTCACACTGCTTTCCGTGGGGAAACCCTGCGTGTGCCAGGGGTCTCCTGTGTGCACAAAATCTCTCCCCAGTGCCTGAGGTGCAGGGAATCCTCTTTGGACACAGAGCACTGTTCTAGGCAGAGCTCCCATGCTGGGAGAGCCGCCACTGCCCCGACTGTCCAACTGCCTCAGGAACACACTGCTAGGGAGTGTGGGTCTGGCAGGCAGAACGGCCCGAGGGAGGAGCTCGGGCCTTCGGCTGTGGACAGCTTTCCCACTGCCAAGCCTTGGAGGAGTGCGTGGAGGCTGGGGCCTGCAGCGTTTTCCATCGGAGAGCACTGGGTGCCCCAAGCCTCCCCTGTGGCTTCCGAGCCCCTTCCCACCCACACGCCCTTGGCACCCACTCTGTTGCCAGAGGGAAGTCCTAAGCAGGACTCTCTAGCTTGTGCAGCCAGAGTGCCTCCTGCTTGGAAGTGGCCTCTGGCTCTCATTTGGAGTGAGGCTTCTCCCATGCTTGTCAGCCAGCACATGGTGCCATCGCTCCACCAGAGAACACTCTGCTTTGCCTTCAGCCATGGCTCGCCCCGCCGAGCTCTCTCTGCCTCAAGCAGGAACCCCAGTGTGTGTCCAGCCTACAGAAAGCAGAGTGCCTTTGCCTGAGCACTGCTGTGCTGGGGCGGCACCCTGAAGGCCTCCTAGGGCCTTCTCTGCCCTAACCCAGTCGTGCCATTCGGCCCATGTGGGGAGCAACGTTCCCCCTTGGCAGGGCTCAGCGTGTGGGCTGTGTGTGGTTTCATGGCTGGGAAAGGGCAGATCCTGAAGCTGGCTGCCCTCCTGTGAATGGGGCCTGGCGGGCAGAGCCGGCATTCCCCGGTGGGGATGGAGGAGATCTGGGGCCTTCAAGCTGCATGCACATCCCCTCTCTGGCTGCCCCTCTTGCTTCTTCTCTGCTGCCAAGCCTCTCACACCGCACGTGCGTCTCACTGGAAGGAGCAGGCTGCTTGCCATTCTTGGGCAGGGAATCATCCCACACGCCTCGTTTCCTCGCAGGGGAGTGCAAACTGACCCAGAGCCTCCAGAGGAGCTGCAGTCTCTCCAGCCACAAAGGCCTGTAGCCGAGTCCATGACGGCCTGTTGCATGGAGGGCTTCTATGGGAGAGGGCCATGCTTCCCTGGCAGGGGCTCCTTCTCACACTGCTTTCCGTGGGGAAACCCTGCGTGTGCCAGGGGTCTCCTGTGTGCACAAAATCTCTCCCCAGTGCCTGAGGTGCAGGGAATCCTCTTTGGACACAGAGCACTGTTCTAGGCAGAGCTCCCATGCTGGGAGAGCCGCCACTGCCCCGACTGTCCAACTGCCTCAGGAACACACTGCTAGGGAGTGTGGGTCTGGCAGGCAGAACGGCCCGAGGGAGGAGCTCGGGCCTTCGGCTGTGGACAGCTTTCCCACTGCCAAGCCTTGGAGGAGTGCGTGGAGGCTGGGGCCTGCAGCGTTTTCCATCGGAGAGCACTGGGTGCCCCAAGCCTCCCCTGTGGCTTCCGAGCCCCTTCCCACCCACACGCCCTTGGCACCCACTCTGTTGCCAGAGGGAAGTCCTAAGCAGGACTCTCTAGCTTGTGCAGCCAGAGTGCCTCCTGCTTGGAAGTGGCCTCTGGCTCTCATTTGGAGTGAGGCTTCTCCCATGCTTGTCAGCCAGCACATGGTGCCATCGCTCCACCAGAGAACACTCTGCTTTGCCTTCAGCCATGGCTCACCCCGCCGAGCTCTCTCTGCCTCAAGCAGAAACCCCAGTGTGTGTCCAGCCTCCAGAAAGCAGAGTGCCTTTGCCTGAGCACTGCTGTGCTGGGGCAGCACCCTGAAGGCCTCCTAGGGCCTTCTCTGCCCTAACCCAGTCGTGCCATTCGGCCCATGCGGGGAGCAACGTTCCCCCTTGGCAGGGCTCAGCGTGTGGGCTGTGTGTGGTTTCATGGCTGGGAAAGGGCAGATCCTGAAGCTGGCTGCCCTCCTGTGAATGGGGCCTGGCGGGCAGAGCCGGCATTCCCCGGTGGGGATGGAGGAGATCTGGGGCCTTCAAGCTGCATGCACATCCCCTCTCTGGCTGCCCCTCTTGCTTCTTCTCTGCTGCCAAGCCTCTCACACCGCACGTGCGTCTCACTGGAAGGAGCAGGCTGCTTGCCATTCTTGGGCAGGGAATCATCCCACACGCCTCGTTTCCTCGCAGGGGAGTGCAAACTGACCCAGAGCCTCCAGAGGAGCTGCAGTCTCTCCAGCCACAAAGGCCTGTAGCCGAGTCCATGACGGCCTGTTGCATGGAGGGCTTCTATGGGAGAGGGCCATGCTTCCCTGGCAGGGGCTCCTTCTCACACTGCTTTCCGTGGGGAAACCCTGCGTGTGCCAGGGGTCTCCTGTGTGCACAAAATCTCTCCCCAGTGCCTGAGGTGCAGGGAATCCTCTTTGGACACAGAGCACTGTTCTAGGCAGAGCTCCCATGCTGGGAGAGCCGCCACTGCCCCGACTGTCCAACTGCCTCAGGAACACACTTCTAGGGAGTGTGGGTCTGGCAGGCAGAACGGCCCGAGGGAGGAGCTCGGGCCTTCGGCTGTGGACAGCTTTCCCACTGCCAAGCCTTGGAGGAGTGCGTGGAGGCTGGGGCCTGCAGCGTTTTCCATCGGAGAGCACTGGGTTCCCAAAGCCTCCCCTGTGGCTTCTGAGCCCCATCCCACCCACACGCCCTTGGCACCCACTCTGTTGCCAGAGGGAAGTCCTAAGCAGGACTCTCTAGCTTGTGCAGCCAGAGTGCCTCCTGCTTGGAAGTGGCCTCTGGACCTCATTTGGAGTGAGGCTTCTCCCATGCTTGTCAGCCAGTACATGGTGCCATTGCTCCACCAGAGAACACTCTGCTTTTCCTTCAGCCGTGGCTCGCCCTGCTGAGCTCTCTCTGCCTCAAGCAGAAATCCCAGTGTGCGTCCAGCCTCCAGAAAGCAGAGTGCCTTTGCCTGAGCACTGCTTTGCTGGGGCAGCACCCTGAAGGCCTCCTAGGGCCTCTCTGCCCTAACCCAGTCGTGCCATTCGGCCCATGCGGGGAGCAACGTTCCCCCTTGGCAGGGCTCAGCGTGTGGGCTGTGTGTGGTTTCATGGCTGGGAAAGGGCAGATCCTGAAGCTGGGTGCCCTCCTGTGAATGGGGCCTGGCGGGCAGAGCCGGCATTCCCCGGTGGGGATGGAGGAGATCTGGGGCCTTCAAGCTGCATGCACATCCCCTCTCTGGCTGCCCCTCTTGCTTCTTCTCTGCTGCCAAGCCTCTCACACCGCACGTGCGTCTCACTGGAAGGAGCAGGCTGCTTGCCATTCTTGGGCAGGGAATCATCCCACACGCCTCGTTACCTCGCAGGGGAGTGCAAGCTGACCCAGAGCCTCCAGTGGAGCTGCAGTCTCTCCAGCCACAAAGGCCTGTAGCCGAGTCCATGACGGCCTGTTGCATGGAGGGCTTCTATGGGAGAGGGCCATGCTTCCCTGGCAGGGGCTCCTTCTCACACTGCTTTCCGTGGGGAAACCCTGCGTGTGCCAGGGGTCTCCTGTGTGCACAAAATCTCTCCCCAGTGCCTGAGGTGCAGGGAATCCTCTTTGAACACAGAGCACTGTTCTAGGCAGAGCTCCCATGCTGGGAGAGCCGCCACTGCCCCGACTGTCCAACTGCCTCAGGAACACACTTCTAGGGAGTGTGGGTCTGGCAGGCAGAACGGCCCGAGGGAGGAGCTCGGGCCTTCGGCTGTGGACAGCTTTCCCACTGCCAAGCCTTGGAGGAGTGCGTGGAGGCTGGGGCCTGCAGCGTTTTCCATCGGAGAGCACTGGGTGCCCAAAGCCTCCCCTGTGGCTTCCGAGCCCCTTCCCACCCACACGCCCTTGGCACCCACTCTGTTGCCAGAGGGAAGTCCTAAGCAGGACTCTCTAGCTTGTGCAGCCAGAGTGCCTCCTGCTTGGAAGTGGCCTCTGGCTCTCATTTGGAGTGAGGCTTCTCCCATGCTTGTCAGCCAGCACATGGTGCCATCGCTCCACCAGAGAACACTCTGCTTTGCCTTCAGCCATGGCTCGCCCCGCCGAGCTCTCTCTGCCTCAAGCAGAAACCCCAGTGTGTGTCCAGCCTCCAGAAAGCAGAGTGCCTTTGCCTGAGCACTGCTGTGCTGGGGCGGCACCCTGAAGGCCTCCTAGGGCCTTCTCTGCCCTAACCCAGTCGTGCCATTCGGCCCATGCGGGGAGCAACGTTCCCCCTTGGCAGGGCTCAGCGTGTGGGCTGTGTGTGGTTTCATGGCTGGGAAAGGGCAGATCCTGAAGCTGGCTGCCCTCCTGTGAATGGGGCCTGGCGGGCAGAGCCGGCATTCCCCGGTGGGGATGGAGGAGATCTGGGGCCTTCAAGCTGCATGCACATCCCCTCTCTGGCTGCCCCTCTTGCTTCTTCTCTGCTGCCAAGCCTCTCACACCACACGTGCGTCTCATTGGAAGGAGCAGGCTGCTTGCCATTCTTGGGCAGGGAATCATCCCACACGCCTCGTTTCCTCGCAGGGGAGTGCAAACTGACCCAGAGCCTCCAGAGGAGCTGCAGTCTCTCCAGCCACAAAGGCCTGTAGCCGAGTCCATGACGGCCTGTTGCATGGAGGGCTTCTATGGGAGAGGGCCATGCTTCCCTGGCAGGGGCTCCTTCTCACACTGCTTTCCGTGGGGAAACCCTGCGTGTGCCAGGGGTCTCCTGTGTGCACAAAATCTCTCCCCAGTGCCTGAGGTGCAGGGAATCCTCTTTGGACACAGAGCACTGTTCTAGGCAGAGCTCCCATGCTGGGAGAGCCGCCACTGCCCCGACTGTCCAACTGCCTCAGGAACACACTGCTAGGGAGTGTGGGTCTGGCAGGCAGAACGGCCCGAGGGAGGAGCTCGGGCCTTCGGCTGTGGACAGCTTTCCCACTGCCAAGCCTTGGAGGAGTGCGTGGAGGCTGGGGCCTGCAGCGTTTTCCATCGGAGAGCACTGGGTGCCCAAAGCCTCCCCTGTGGCTTCCGAGCCCCTTCCCACCCACACGCCCTTGGCACCCACTCTGTTGCCAGAGGGAAGTCCTAAGCAGGACTCTCTAGCTTGTGCAGCCAGAGTGCCTCCTGCTTGGAAGTGGCCTCTGGACCTCATTTGGAGTGAGGCTTCTCCCATGCTTGTCAGCCAGCACGTGGTGCCATCGCTCCACCAGAGAACACTCTGCTTTGCCTTCAGCCATGGCTCGCCCCGCCGAGCTCTCTCTGCCTCAAGCAGAAACCCCAGTGTGTGTCCAGCCTCCAGAAAGCAGTGTGCCTTTGCCTGAGCACTGCTTTGCTGGGGTAGCACCCTGAAGGCCTCCTAGGGCCTTCTCTGCCCTAACCCAGTCGTGCCATTCGGCCCATGCGGGGAGCAACGTTCCCCCTTGGCAGGGCTCAGCGTGTGGGCTGTGTGTGGTTTCATGGCTGGGAAAGGGCAGATCCTGAAGCTGGGTGCCCTCCTGTGAATGGGGCCTGGCGGGCAGAGCCGGCATTCCCCGGTGGGGATGGAGGAGATCTGGGGCCTTCAAGCTGCATGCACATCCCCTCTCTGGCTGCCCCTCTTGCTTCTTCTCTGCTGCCAAGCCTCTCACACCGCACGTGCGTCTCACTGGAAGGAGCAGGCTGCTTGCCATTCTTGGGCAGGGAATCATCCCACACGCCTCGTTTCCTCACAGGGGAGTGCAAACTGACCCAGAGCCTCCAGAGGAGCTGCAGTCTCTCCAGCCACAAAGGCCTGTAGCCGAGTCCATGACGGCCTGTTGCATGGAGGGCTTCTATGGGAGAGGGCCATGCTTCCCTGGCAGGGGCTCCTTCTCACACTGCTTTCCGTGGGGAAACCCTGCGTGTGCCAGGGGTCTCCTGTGTGCACAAAATCTCTCCCCAGTGCCTGAGGTGCAGGGAATCCTCTTTGGACACAGAACACTGTTCTAGGTAGAGCTCCCATTCTGGGAGAGCCGCCACTGCCCCGACTGTCCAACTGCCTCAGGAACACACTTCTAGGGAGTGTGGGTCTGGCAGGCAGAACGGCCCGAGGGAGGAGCTCGGGCCTTCGGCTGTGGACAGCTTTCCCACTGCCAAGCCTTGGAGGAGTGCGTGGAGGCTGGGGCCTGCAGCGTTTTCCATCGGAGAGCACTGGGTGCCCAAAGCCTCCCCTGTGGCTTCCGAGCCCCTTCCCACCCACACGCCCTTGGCACCCACTCTGTTGCCAGAGGGAAGTCCTAAGCAGGACTCTCTAGCTTGTGCAGCCAGAGTGCCTCCTGCTTGGAAGTGGCCTCTGGACCTCATTTGGAGTGAGGCTTCTCCCATGCTTGTCAGCCAGCACATGGTGCCATTGCTCCACCAGAGAACACTCTGCTTTGCCTTCAGCCATGGCTCGCCCTGCTGAGCTCTCTCTGCCTCAAGCAGAAATCCCAGTGTGCGTCCAGCCTCCAGAAAGCAGAGTGCCTTTGCATGAGCACTGCTGTGCTGGGGCAGCACCCTGAAGGCCTCCTAGGGCCTCTCTGCTCTAACCCAGTCGTGCCATTCGGCCCATGCGGGGAGCAACGTTCCCCCTTGGCAGGGCTCAGCGTGTGGGCTGTGTGTGGTTTCATGGCTGGGAAAGGGCAGATCCTGAAGCTGGGTGCCCTCCTGTGAATGGGGCCTGGCGGGCAGAGCCGGCATTCCCCGGTGGGGATGGAGGAGATCTGGGGCCTTCAAGCTGCATGCACATCCCCTCTCTGGCTGCCCCTCTTGCTTCTTCTCTGCTGCCAAGCCTCTCACACCGCACGTGCGTCTCACTGGAAGGAGCAGGCTGCTTGCCATTCTTGGGCAGGGAATCATCCCACACGCCTCGTTTCCTCGCAGGGGAGTGCAAACTGACCCAGAGCCTCCAGAGGAGCTGCAGTCTCTCCAGCCACAAAGGCCTGTAGCCGAGTCCATGACGGCCTGTTGCATGGAGGGCTTCTATGGGAGAGGGCCATGCTTCCCTGGCAGGGGCTCCTTCTCACACTGCTTTCCGTGGGGAAACCCTGCGTGTGCCAGGGGTCTCCTGTGTGCACAAAATCTCTCCCCAGTGCCTGAGGTGCAGGGAATCCTCTTTGGACACAGAGCACTGTTCTAGGCAGAGCTCCCATGCTGGGAGAGCCGCCACTGCCCCGACTGTCCAACTGCCTCAGGAACACACTTCTAGGGAGTGTGGGTCTGGCAGGCAGAACGGCCCGAGGGAGGAGCTCGGGCCTTCGGCTGTGGACAGCTTTCCCACTGCCAAGCCTTGGAGGAGTGCGTGGAGGCTGGGGCCTGCAGCGTTTTCCATCGGAGAGCACTGGGTGCCCAAAGCCTCCCCTGTGGCTTCCGAGCCCCTTCCCACCCACACGCCCTTGGCACCCACTCTGTTGCCAGAGGGAAGTCCTAAGCAGGACTCTCTAGCTTGTGCAGCCAGCGTGCCTCCTGCTTGGAAGTGGCCTCTGGACCTCATTTGGAGTGAGGCTTCTCCCATGCTTGTCAGCCAGCACATGGTGCCATCGCTCCACCAGAGAACACTCTGCTTTGCCTTCAGCCATGGCTCGCCCCGCCGAGCTCTCTCTGCCTCAAGCAGAAACCCCAGTGTGTGTCCAGCCTCCAGAAAGCAGTGTGCCTTTGCCTGAGCACTGCTTTGCTGGGGCAGCACCCTGAAGGCCTCCTAGGGCCTTCTCTGCCCTAACCCAGTCGTGCCATTCGGTCCATGCGGGGAGCAACGTTCCCCCTTGGCAGGGCTCAGCGTGTGGGCTGTGTGTGGTTTCATGGCTGGGAAAGGGCAGATCCTGAAGCTGGGTGCCCTCCTGTGAATGGGGCCTGGCGGGCAGAGCCGGCATTCCCCAGTGGGGATGGAGGAGATCTGGGGCCTTCAAGCTGCATGCACATCCCCTCTCTGGCTGCCCCTCTTGCTTCTTCTCTGCTGCCAAGCCTCTCACACCGCACGTGCGTCTCACTGGAAGGAGCAGGCTGCTTGCCATTCTTGGGCAGGGAATCATCCCACACGCCTCGTTTCCTCGCAGGGGAGTGCAAACTGACCCAGAGCCTCCAGAGGAGCTGCAGTCTCTCCAGCCACAAAGGCCTGTAGCCGAGTCCATGACGGCCTGTTGCATGGAGGGCTTCTATGGGAGAGGGCCATGCTTCCCTGGCAGGGGCTCCTTCTCACACTGCTTTCCGTGGGGAAACCCTGCGTGTGCCAGGGGTCTCCTGTGTGCACAAAATCTCTCCCCAGTGCCTGAGGTGCAGGGAATCCTCTTTGGACACAGAGCACTGTTCTAGGCAGAGCTCCCATGCTGGGAGAGCCGCCACTGCCCCGACTGTCCAACTGCCTCAGGAACACACTTCTAGGGAGTGTGGGTCTGGCAGGCAGAACGGCCCGAGGGAGGAGCTCGGGCCTTCGGCTGTGGACAGCTTTCCCACTGCCAAGCCTTGGAGGAGTGCGTGGAGGCTGGGGCCTGCAGCGTTTTCCATCGGAGAGCACTGGGTGCCCAAAGCCTCCCCTGTGGCTTCCGAGCCCCTTCCCACCCACACGCCCTTGGCACCCACTCTGTTGCCAGAGGGAAGTCCTAAGCAGGACTCTCTAGCTTGTGCAGCCAGAGTGCCTCCTGCTTGGAAGTGGCCTCTGGACCTCATTTGGAGTGAGGCTTCTCCCATGCTTGTCAGCCAGCACATGGTGCCATCGCTCCACCAGAGAACACTCTGCTTTGCCTTCAGCCATGGCTCGCCCCGCCGAGCTCTCTCTGCCTCAAGCAGAAACCCCAGTGTGTGTCCAGCCTCCAGAAAGCAGTGTGCCTTTGCCTGAGCACTGCTTTGCTGGGGTAGCACCCTGAAGGCCTCCTAGGGCCTTCTCTGCCCTAACCCAGTCGTGCCATTCGGCCCATGCGGGGAGCAACGTTCCCCCTTGGCAGGGCTCAGCGTGTGGGCTGTGTGTGGTTTCATGGCTGGGAAAGGGCAGATCCTGAAGCTGGGTGCCCTCCTGTGAATGGGGCCTGGCGGGCAGAGCCGGCTTTCCCCGGTGGGGATGGAGGAGATCTGGGGCCTTCAAGCTGCATGCACATCCCCTCTCTGGCTGCCCCTCTTGCTTCTTCTCTGCTGCCAAGCCTCTCACACCGCACGTGCGTCTCACTGGAAGGAGCAGGCTGCTTGCCATTCTTGGGCAGGGAATCATCCCACACGCCTCGTTTCCTCGCAGGGGAGTGCAAACTGACCCAGAGCCTCCAGAGGAGCTGCAGTCTCTCCAGCCACAAAGGCCTGTAGCCGAGTCCATGACGGCCTGTTGCATGGAGGGCTTCTATGGGAGAGGGCCATGCTTCCCTGGCAGGGGCTCCTTCTCACACTGCTTTCCGTGGGGAAACCCTGCGTGTGCCAGGGGTCTCCTGTGTGCACAAAATCTCTCCCCAGTGCCTGAGGTGCAGGGAATCCTCTTTGGACACAGAGCACTGTTCTAGGCAGAGCTCCCATTGCTGGGAGAGCCGCCACTGCCCCGACTGTCCAACTGCCTCAGGAACACACTTCTAGGGAGTGTGGGTCTGGCAGGCAGAACGGCCCGAGGGAGGAGCTCGGGCCTTCGGCTGTGGACAGCTTTCCCACTGCCAAGCCTTGGAGGAGTGCGTGGAGGCTGGGGCCTGCAGCGTTTTCCATCGGAGAGCACTGGGTGCCCCAAGCCTCCCCTGTGGCTTCCGAGCCCCTTCCCACCCACACGCCCTTGGCACCCACTCTGTTGCCAGAGGGAAGTCCTAAGCAGGACTCTCTAGCTTGTGCAGCCAGAGTGCCTCCTGCTTGGAAGTGGCCTCTGGCTCTCATTTGGAGTGAGGCTTCTCCCATGCTTGTCAGCCAGCACATGGTGCCATCGCTCCACCAGAGAACACTCTGCTTTGCCTTCAGCCATGGCTCGCCCCGCCGAGCTCTCTCTGCCTCAAGCAGAAACCCCAGTGTGTGTCCAGCCTCCAGAAAGCAGAGTGCCTTTGCCTGAGCACTGCTGTGCTGGGGCAGCACCCTGAAGGCCTCCTAGGGCCTTCTCTGCCCTAACCCAGTCGTGCCATTCGGCCCATGCGGGGAGCAACGTTCCCCCTTGGCAGGGCTCAGCGTGTGGGCTGTGTGTGGTTTCATGGCTGGGAAAGGGCAGATCCTGAAGCTGGCTGCCCTCCTGTGAATGGGGCCTGGCGGGCAGAGCCGGCATTCCCCGGTGGGGATGGAGGAGATCTGGGGCCTTCAAGCTGCATGCACATCCCCTCTCTGGCTGCCCCTCTTGCTTCTTCTCTGCTGCCAAGCCTCTCACACCGCACGTGCGTCTCACTGGAAGGAGCAGGCTGCTTGCCATTCTTGGGCAGGGAATCATCCCACACGCCTCGTTTCCTCGCAGGGGAGTGCAAACTGACCCAGAGCCTCCAGAGGAGCTGCAGTCTCTCCAGCCACAAAGGCCTGTAGCCGAGTCCATGACGGCCTGTTGCATGGAGGGCTTCTATGGGAGAGGGCCATGCTTCCCTGGCAGGGGCTCCTTCTCACACTGCTTTCCGTGGGGAAACCCTGCGTGTGCCAGGGGTCTCCTGTGTGCACAAAATCTCTCCCCAGTGCCTGAGGTGCAGGGAATCCTCTTTGGACACAGAGCACTGTTCTAGGCAGAGCTCCCATGCTGGGAGAGCCGCCACTGCCCCGACTGTCCAACTGCCTCAGGAACACACTTCTAGGGAGTGTGGGTCTGGCAGGCAGAACGGCCCGAGGGAGGAGCTCGGGCCTTCGGCTGTGGACAGCTTTCCCACTGCCAAGCCTTGGAGGAGTGCGTGGAGGCTGGGGCCTGCAGCGTTTTCCATCGGAGAGCACTGGGTGCCCAAAGCCTCCCCTGTGGCTTCCGAGCCCCTTCCCACCCACACGCCCTTGGCACCCACTCTGTTGCCAGAGGGAAGTCCTAAGCAGGACTCTCTAGCTTGTGCAGCCAGAGTGCCTCCTGCTTGGAAGTGGCCTCTGGCTCTCATTTGGAGTGAGGCTTCTCCCATGCTTGTCAGCCAGCACATGGTGCCATCGCTCCACCAGAGAACACTCTGCTTTGCCTTCAGCCATGGCTCGCCCCGCCGAGCTCTCTCTGCCTCAAGCAGAAACCCCAGTGTGTGTCCAGCCTCCAGAAAGCAGAGTGCCTTTGCCTGAGCACTGCTGTGCTGGGGCTGCACCCTGAAGGCCTCCTAGGGCCTTCTCTGCCCTAACCCAGTCGTGCCATTCGGCCCATGTGGGGAGCAACGTTCCCCCTTGGCAGGGCTCAGCGTGTGGGCTGTGTGTGGTTTCATGGCTGGGAAAGGGCAGATCCTGAAGCTGGCTGCCCTCCTGTGAATGGGGCCTGGCGGGCAGAGCCGGCATTCCCCGGTGGGGATGGAGGAGATCTGGGGCCTTCAAGCTGCATGCACATCCCCTCTCTGGCTGCCCCTCTTGCTTCTTCTCTGCTGCCAAGCCTCTCACACCGCACGTGCGTCTCACTGGAAGGAGCAGGCTGCTTGCCATTCTTGGGCAGGGAATCATCCCACACGCCTCGTTTCCTCGCAGGGGAGTGCAAACTGACCCAGAGCCTCCAGAGGAGCTGCAGTCTCTCCAGCCACAAAGGCCTGTAGCCGAGTCCATGACGGCCTGTTGCATGGAGGGCTTCTATGGGAGAGGGCCATGCTTCCCTGGCAGGGGCTCCTTCTCACACTGCTTTCCGTGGGGAAACCCTGCGTGTGCCAGGGGTCTCCTGTGTGCACAAAATCTCTCCCCAGTGCCTGAGGTGCAGGGAATCCTCTTTGGACACAGAGCACTGTTCTAGGCAGAGCTCCCATGCTGGGAGAGCCGCCACTGCCCCGACTGTCCAACTGCCTCAGGAACACACTTCTAGGGAGTGTGGGTCTGGCAGGCAGAACGGCCCGAGGGAGGAGCTCGGGCCTTCGGCTGTGGACAGCTTTCCCACTGCCAAGCCTTGGAGGAGTGCGTGGAGGCTGGGGCCTGCAGCGTTTTCCATCGGAGAGCACTGGGTGCCCAAAGCCTCCCCTGTGGCTTCCGAGCCCCTTCCCACCCACACGCCCTTGGCACCCACTCTGTTGCCAGAGGGAAGTCCTAAGCAGGACTCTCTAGCTTGTGCAGCCAGAGTGCCTCCTGCTTGGAAGTGGCCTCTGGCTCTCATTTGGAGTGAGGCTTCTCCCATGCTTGTCAGCCAGCACATGGTGCCATCGCTCCACCAGAGAACACTCTGCTTTGCCTTCAGCCATGGCTCGCCCCGCCGAGCTCTCTCTGCCTCAAGCAGAAACCCCAGTGTGTGTCCAGCCTCCAGAAAGCAGAGTGCCTTTGCCTGAGCACTGCTGTGCTGGGGCAGCACCCTGAAGGCCTCCTAGGGCCTTCTCTGCCCTAACCCAGTCGTGCCATTCGGCCCATGCGGGGAGCAACGTTCCCCCTTGGCAGGGCTCAGCGTGTGGGCTGTGTGTGGTTTCATGGCTGGGAAAGGGCAGATCCTGAAGCTGGCTGCCCTCCTGTGAATGGGGCCTGGCGGGCAGAGCCGGCATTCCCCGGTGGGGATGGAGGAGATCTGGGGCCTTCAAGCTGCATGCACATCCCCTCTCTGGCTGCCCCTCTTGCTTCTTCTCTGCTGCCAAGCCTCTCACACCGCACGTGCGTCTCACTGGAAGGAGCAGGCTGCTTGCCATTCTTGGGCAGGGAATCATCCCACACGCCTCGTTTCCTCGCAGGGGAGTGCAAACTGACCCAGAGCCTCCAGAGGAGCTGCAGTCTCTCCAGCCACAAAGGCCTGTAGCCGAGTCCATGACGGCCTGTTGCATGGAGGGCTTCTATGGGAGAGGGCCATGCTTCCCTGGCAGGGGCTCCTTCTCACACTGCTTTCCGTGGGGAAACCCTGCGTGTGCCAGGGGTCTCCTGTGTGCACAAAATCTCTCCCCAGTGCCTGAGGTGCAGGGAATCCTCTTTGGACACAGAGCACTGTTCTAGGCAGAGCTCCCATGCTGGGAGAGCCGCCACTGCCCCGACTGTCCAACTGCCTCAGGAACACACTTCTAGGGAGTGTGGGTCTGGCAGGCAGAACGGCCCGAGGGAGGAGCTCGGGCCTTCGGCTGTGGACAGCTTTCCCACTGCCAAGCCTTGGAGGAGTGCGTGGAGGCTGGGGCCTGCAGCGTTTTCCATCGGAGAGCACTGGGTGCCCAAAGCCTCCCCTGTGGCTTCCGAGCCCCTTCCCACCCACACGCCCTTGGCACCCACTCTGTTGCCAGAGGGAAGTCCTAAGCAGGACTCTCTAGCTTGTGCAGCCAGAGTGCCTCCTGCTTGGAAGTGGCCTCTGGCTCTCATTTGGAGTGAGGCTTCTCCCATGCTTGTCAGCCAGCACATGGTGCCATCGCTCCACCAGAGAACACTCTGCTTTGCCTTCAGCCATGGCTCGCCCCGCCGAGCTCTCTCTGCCTCAAGCAGAAACCCCAGTGTGTGTCCAGCCTCCAGAAAGCAGAGTGCCTTTGCCTGAGCACTGCTGTGCTGGGGCTGCACCCTGAAGGCCTCCTAGGGCCTTCTCTGCCCTAACCCAGTCGTGCCATTCGGCCCATGTGGGGAGCAACGTTCCCCCTTGGCAGGGCTCAGCGTGTGGGCTGTGTGTGGTTTCATGGCTGGGAAAGGGCAGATCCTGAAGCTGGCTGCCCTCCTGTGAATGGGGCCTGGCGGGCAGAGCCGGCATTCCCCGGTGGGGATGGAGGAGATCTGGGGCCTTCAAGCTGCATGCACATCCCCTCTCTGGCTGCCCCTCTTGCTTCTTCTCTGCTGCCAAGCCTCTCACACCGCACGTGCGTCTCACTGGAAGGAGCAGGCTGCTTGCCATTCTTGGGCAGGGAATCATCCCACACGCCTCGTTTCCTCGCAGGGGAGTGCAAACTGACCCAGAGCCTCCAGAGGAGCTGCAGTCTCTCCAGCCACAAAGGCCTGTAGCCGAGTCCATGACGGCCTGTTGCATGGAGGGCTTCTATGGGAGAGGGCCATGCTTCCCTGGCAGGGGCTCCTTCTCACACTGCTTTCCGTGGGGAAACCCTGCGTGTGCCAGGGGTCTCCTGTGTGCACAAAATCTCTCCCCAGTGCCTGAGGTGCAGGGAATCCTCTTTGGACACAGAGCACTGTTCTAGGCAGAGCTCCCATGCTGGGAGAGCCGCCACTGCCCCGACTGTCCAACTGCCTCAGGAACACACTTCTAGGGAGTGTGGGTCTGGCAGGCAGAACGGCCCGAGGGAGGAGCTCGGGCCTTCGGCTGTGGACAGCTTTCCCACTGCCAAGCCTTGGAGGAGTGCGTGGAGGCTGGGGCCTGCAGCGTTTTCCATCGGAGAGCACTGGGTGCCCAAAGCCTCCCCTGTGGCTTCCGAGCCCCTTCCCACCCACACGCCCTTGGCACCCACTCTGTTGCCAGAGGGAAGTCCTAAGCAGGACTCTCTAGCTTGTGCAGCCAGAGTGCCTCCTGCTTGGAAGTGGCCTCTGGCTCTCATTTGGAGTGAGGCTTCTCCCATGCTTGTCAGCCAGCACATGGTGCCATCGCTCCACCAGAGAACACTCTGCTTTGCCTTCAGCCATGGCTCGCCCCGCCGAGCTCTCTCTGCCTCAAGCAGAAACCCCAGTGTGTGTCCAGCCTCCAGAAAGCAGAGTGCCTTTGCCTGAGCACTGCTGTGCTGGGGCAGCACCCTGAAGGCCTCCTAGGGCCTTCTCTGCCCTAACCCAGTCGTGCCATTCGGCCCATGCGGGGAGCAACGTTCCCCCTTGGCAGGGCTCAGCGTGTGGGCTGTGTGTGGTTTCATGGCTGGGAAAGGGCAGATCCTGAAGCTGGCTGCCCTCCTGTGAATGGGGCCTGGCGGGCAGAGCCGGCATTCCCCGGTGGGGATGGAGGAGATCTGGGGCCTTCAAGCTGCATGCACATCCCCTCTCTGGCTGCCCCTCTTGCTTCTTCTCTGCTGCCAAGCCTCTCACACCGCACGTGCGTCTCACTGGAAGGAGCAGGCTGCTTGCCATTCTTGGGCAGGGAATCATCCCACACGCCTCGTTTCCTCGCAGGGGAGTGCAAACTGACCCAGAGCCTCCAGAGGAGCTGCAGTCTCTCCAGCCACAAAGGCCTGTAGCCGAGTCCATGACGGCCTGTTGCATGGAGGGCTTCTATGGGAGAGGGCCATGCTTCCCTGGCAGGGGCTCCTTCTCACACTGCTTTCCGTGGGGAAACCCTGCGTGTGCCAGGGGTCTCCTGTGTGCACAAAATCTCTCCCCAGTGCCTGAGGTGCAGGGAATCCTCTTTGGACACAGAGCACTGTTCTAGGCAGAGCTCCCATGCTGGGAGAGCCGCCACTGCCCCGACTGTCCAACTGCCTCAGGAACACACTGCTAGGGAGTGTGGGTCTGGCAGGCAGAACGGCCCGAGGGAGGAGCTCGGGCCTTCGGCTGTGGACAGCTTTCCCACTGCCAAGCCTTGGAGGAGTGCGTGGAGGCTGGGGCCTGCAGCGTTTTCCATCGGAGAGCACTGGGTGCCCCAAGCCTCCCCTGTGGCTTCCGAGCCCCTTCCCACCCACACGCCCTTGGCACCCACTCTGTTGCCAGAGGGAAGTCCTAAGCAGGACTCTCTAGCTTGTGCAGCCAGAGTGCCTCCTGCTTGGAAGTGGCCTCTGGCTCTCATTTGGAGTGAGGCTTCTCCCATGCTTGTCAGCCAGCACATGGTGCCATCGCTCCACCAGAGAACACTCTGCTTTGCCTTCAGCCATGGCTCACCCCGCCGAGCTCTCTCTGCCTCAAGCAGAAACCCCAGTGTGTGTCCAGCCTCCAGAAAGCAGAGTGCCTTTGCCTGAGCACTGCTGTGCTGGGGCGGCACCCTGAAGGCCTCCTAGGGCCTTCTCTGCCCTAACCCAGTCGTGCCATTCGGCCCATGTGGGGAGCAACGTTCCCCCTTGGCAGGGCTCAGCGTGTGGGCTGTGTGTGGTTTCATGGCTGGGAAAGGGCAGATCCTGAAGCTGGCTGCCCTCCTGTGAATGGGGCCTGGCGGGCAGAGCCGGCATTCCCCGGTGGGGATGGAGGAGATCTGGGGCCTTCAAGCTGCATGCACATCCCCTCTCTGGCTGCCCCTCTTGCTTCTTCTCTGCTGCCAAGCCTCTCACACCGCACGTGCGTCTCACTGGAAGGAGCAGGCTGCTTGCCATTCTTGGGCAGGGAATCATCCCACACGCCTCGTTTCCTCGCAGGGGAGTGCAAACTGACCCAGAGCCTCCAGAGGAGCTGCAGTCTCTCCAGCCACAAAGGCCTGTAGCCGAGTCCATGACGGCCTGTTGCATGGAGGGCTTCTATGGGAGAGGGCCATGCTTCCCTGGCAGGGGCTCCTTCTCACACTGCTTTCCGTGGGGAAACCCTGCGTGTGCCAGGGGTCTCCTGTGTGCACAAAATCTCTCCCCAGTGCCTGAGGTGCAGGGAATCCTCTTTGGACACAGAGCACTGTTCTAGGCAGAGCTCCCATGCTGGGAGAGCCGCCACTGCCCCGACTGTCCAACTGCCTCAGGAACACACTGCTAGGGAGTGTGGGTCTGGCAGGCAGAACGGCCCGAGGGAGGAGCTCGGGCCTTCGGCTGTGGACAGCTTTCCCACTGCCAAGCCTTGGAGGAGTGCGTGGAGGCTGGGGCCTGCAGCGTTTTCCATCGGAGAGCACTGGGTGCCCCAAGCCTCCCCTGTGGCTTCCGAGCCCCTTCCCACCCACACGCCCTTGGCACCCACTCTGTTGCCAGAGGGAAGTCCTAAGCAGGACTCTCTAGCTTGTGCAGCCAGAGTGCCTCCTGCTTGGAAGTGGCCTCTGGCTCTCATTTGGAGTGAGGCTTCTCCCATGCTTGTCAGCCAGCACATGGTGCCATCGCTCCACCAGAGAACACTCTGCTTTGCCTTCAGCCATGGCTCGCCCCGCCGAGCTCTCTCTGCCTCAAGCAGAAACCCCAGTGTGTGTCCAGCCTACAGAAAGCAGAGTGCCTTTGCCTGAGCACTGCTGTGCTGGGGCGGCACCCTGAAGGCCTCCTAGGGCCTTCTCTGCCCTAACCCAGTCGTGCCATTCGGCCCATGTGGGGAGCAACGTTCCCCCTTGGCAGGGCTCAGCGTGTGGGCTGTGTGTGGTTTCATGGCTGGGAAAGGGCAGATCCTGAAGCTGGCTGCCCTCCTGTGAATGGGGCCTGGCGGGCAGAGCCGGCATTCCCCGGTGGGGATGGAGGAGATCTGGGGCCTTCAAGCTGCATGCACATCCCCTCTCTGGCTGCCCCTCTTGCTTCTTCTCTGCTGCCAAGCCTCTCACACCGCACGTGCGTCTCACTGGAAGGAGCAGGCTGCTTGCCATTCTTGGGCAGGGAATCATCCCACACGCCTCGTTTCCTCGCAGGGGAGTGCAAACTGACCCAGAGCCTCCAGAGGAGCTGCAGTCTCTCCAGCCACAAAGGCCTGTAGCCGAGTCCATGACGGCCTGTTGCATGGAGGGCTTCTATGGGAGAGGGCCATGCTTCCCTGGCAGGGGCTCCTTCTCACACTGCTTTCCGTGGGGAAACCCTGCGTGTGCCAGGGGTCTCCTGTGTGCACAAAATCTCTCCCCAGTGCCTGAGGTGCAGGGAATCCTCTTTGGACACAGAGCACTGTTCTAGGCAGAGCTCCCATGCTGGGAGAGCCGCCACTGCCCCGACTGTCCAACTGCCTCAGGAACACACTGCTAGGGAGTGTGGGTCTGGCAGGCAGAACGGCCCGAGGGAGGAGCTCGGGCCTTCGGCTGTGGACAGCTTTCCCACTGCCAAGCCTTGGAGGAGTGCGTGGAGGCTGGGGCCTGCAGCGTTTTCCATCGGAGAGCACTGGGTGCCCCAAGCCTCCCCTGTGGCTTCCGAGCCCCTTCCCACCCACACGCCCTTGGCACCCACTCTGTTGCCAGAGGGAAGTCCTAAGCAGGACTCTCTAGCTTGTGCAGCCAGAGTGCCTCCTGCTTGGAAGTGGCCTCTGGCTCTCATTTGGAGTGAGGCTTCTCCCATGCTTGTCAGCCAGCACATGGTGCCATCGCTCCACCAGAGAACACTCTGCTTTGCCTTCAGCCATGGCTCACCCCGCCGAGCTCTCTCTGCCTCAAGCAGAAACCCCAGTGTGTGTCCAGCCTCCAGAAAGCAGAGTGCCTTTGCCTGAGCACTGCTGTGCTGGGGCAGCACCCTGAAGGCCTCCTAGGGCCTTCTCTGCCCTAACCCAGTCGTGCCATTCGGCCCATGCGGGGAGCAACGTTCCCCCTTGGCAGGGCTCAGCGTGTGGGCTGTGTGTGGTTTCATGGCTGGGAAAGGGCAGATCCTGAAGCTGGCTGCCCTCCTGTGAATGGGGCCTGGCGGGCAGAGCCGGCATTCCCCGGTGGGGATGGAGGAGATCTGGGGCCTTCAAGCTGCATGCACATCCCCTCTCTGGCTGCCCCTCTTGCTTCTTCTCTGCTGCCAAGCCTCTCACACCGCACGTGCGTCTCACTGGAAGGAGCAGGCTGCTTGCCATTCTTGGGCAGGGAATCATCCCACACGCCTCGTTTCCTCGCAGGGGAGTGCAAACTGACCCAGAGCCTCCAGAGGAGCTGCAGTCTCTCCAGCCACAAAGGCCTGTAGCCGAGTCCATGACGGCCTGTTGCATGGAGGGCTTCTATGGGAGAGGGCCATGCTTCCCTGGCAGGGGCTCCTTCTCACACTGCTTTCCGTGGGGAAACCCTGCGTGTGCCAGGGGTCTCCTGTGTGCACAAAATCTCTCCCCAGTGCCTGAGGTGCAGGGAATCCTCTTTGGACACAGAGCACTGTTCTAGGCAGAGCTCCCATGCTGGGAGAGCCGCCACTGCCCCGACTGTCCAACTGCCTCAGGAACACACTTCTAGGGAGTGTGGGTCTGGCAGGCAGAACGGCCCGAGGGAGGAGCTCGGGCCTTCGGCTGTGGACAGCTTTCCCACTGCCAAGCCTTGGAGGAGTGCGTGGAGGCTGGGGCCTGCAGCGTTTTCCATCGGAGAGCACTGGGTGCCCAAAGCCTCCCCTGTGGCTTCCGAGCCCCTTCCCACCCACACGCCCTTGGCACCCACTCTGTTGCCAGAGGGAAGTCCTAAGCAGGACTCTCTAGCTTGTGCAGCCAGAGTGCCTCCTGCTTGGAAGTGGCCTCTGGCTCTCATTTGGAGTGAGGCTTCTCCCATGCTTGTCAGCCAGCACATGGTGCCATCGCTCCACCAGAGAACACTCTGCTTTGCCTTCAGCCATGGCTCGCCCCGCCGAGCTCTCTCTGCCTCAAGCAGAAACCCCAGTGTGTGTCCAGCCTCCAGAAAGCAGAGTGCCTTTGCCTGAGCACTGCTGTGCTGGGGCAGCACCCTGAAGGCCTCCTAGGGCCTTCTCTGCCCTAACCCAGTCGTGCCATTCGGCCCATGCGGGGAGCAACGTTCCCCCTTGGCAGGGCTCAGCGTGTGGGCTGTGTGTGGTTTCATGGCTGGGAAAGGGCAGATCCTGAAGCTGGCTGCCCTCCTGTGAATGGGGCCTGGCGGGCAGAGCCGGCATTCCCCGGTGGGGATGGAGGAGATCTGGGGCCTTCAAGCTGCATGCACATCCCCTCTCTGGCTGCCCCTCTTGCTTCTTCTCTGCTGCCAAGCCTCTCACACCACACGTGCGTCTCATTGGAAGGAGCAGGCTGCTTGCCATTCTTGGGCAGGGAATCATCCCACACGCCTCGTTTCCTCGCAGGGGAGTGCAAACTGACCCAGAGCCTCCAGAGGAGCTGCAGTCTCTCCAGCCACAAAGGCCTGTAGCCGAGTCCATGACGGCCTGTTGCATGGAGGGCTTCTATGGGAGAGGGCCATGCTTCCCTGGCAGGGGCTCCTTCTCACACTGCTTTCCGTGGGGAAACCCTGCGTGTGCCAGGGGTCTCCTGTGTGCACAAAATCTCTCCCCAGTGCCTGAGGTGCAGGGAATCCTCTTTGGACACAGAGCACTGTTCTAGGCAGAGCTCCCATGCTGGGAGAGCCGCCACTGCCCCGACTGTCCAACTGCCTCAGGAACACACTGCTAGGGAGTGTGGGTCTGGCAGGCAGAACGGCCCGAGGGAGGAGCTCGGGCCTTCGGCTGTGGACAGCTTTCCCACTGCCAAGCCTTGGAGGAGTGCGTGGAGGCTGGGGCCTGCAGCGTTTTCCATCGGAGAGCACTGGGTGCCCAAAGCCTCCCCTGTGACTTCCGAGCCCCTTCCCACCCACACGCCCTTGGCACCCACTCTGTTGCCAGAGGGAAGTCCTAAGCAGGACTCTCTAGCTTGTGCAGCCAGAGTGCCTCCTGCTTGGAAGTGGCCTCTGGCTCTCATTTGGAGTGAGGCTTCTCCCATGCTTGTCAGCCAGCACATGGTGCCATCGCTCCACCAGAGAACACTCTGCTTTGCCTTCAGCCATGGCTCGCCCCGCCGAGCTCTCTCTGCCTCAAGCAGAAACCCCAGTGTGTGTCCAGCCTCCAGAAAGCAGAGTGCCTTTGCCTCAGCACTGCTGTGCTGGGGCAGCACCCTGAAGGCCTCCTAGGGCCTTCTCTGCCCTAACCCAGTCGTGCCATTCGGCCCATGCGGGGAGCAACGTTCCCCCTTGGCAGGGCTCAGCGTGTGGGCTGTGTGTGGTTTCATGGCTGGGAAAGGGCAGATCCTGAAGCTGGCTGCCCTCCTGTGAATGGGGCCTGGCGGGCAGAGCCGGCATTCCCCGGTGGGGATGGAGGAGATCTGGGGCCTTCAAGCTGCATGCACATCCCCTCTCTGGCTGCCCCTCTTGCTTCTTCTCTGCTGCCAAGCCTCTCACACCGCACGTGCGTCTCACTGGAAGGAGCAGGCTGCTTGCCATTCTTGGGCAGGGAATCATCCCACACGCCTCGTTTCCTCGCAGGGGAGTGCAAACTGACCCAGAGCCTCCAGAGGAGCTGCAGTCTCTCCAGCCACAAAGGCCTGTAGCCGAGTCCATGACGGCCTGTTGCATGGAGGGCTTCTATGGGAGAGGGCCATGCTTCCCTGGCAGGGGCTCCTTCTCACACTGCTTTCCGTGGGGAAACCCTGCGTGTGCCAGGGGTCTCCTGTGTGCACAAAATCTCTCCCCAGTGCCTGAGGTGCAGGGAATCCTCTTTGGACACAGAACACTGTTCTAGGTAGAGCTCCCATGCTGGGAGAGCCGCCACTGCCCCGACTGTCCAACTGCCTCAGGAACACACTTCTAGGGAGTGTGGGTCTGGCAGGCAGAACGGCCCGAGGGAGGAGCTCGGGCCTTCGGCTGTGGACAGCTTTCCCACTGCCAAGCCTTGGAGGAGTGCGTGGAGGCTGGGGCCTGCAGCGTTTTCCATCGGAGAGCACTGGGTGCCCAAAGCCTCCCCTGTGGCTTCCGAGCCCCTTCCCACCCACACGCCCTTGGCACCCACTCTGTTGCCAGAGGGAAGTCCTAAGCAGGACTCTCTAGCTTGTGCAGCCAGAGTGCCTCCTGCTTGGAAGTGGCCTCTGGACCTCATTTGGAGTGAGGCTTCTCCCATGCTTGTCAGCCAGCACATGGTGCCATTGCTCCACCAGAGAACACTCTGCTTTGCCTTCAGCCGTGGCTCGCCCTGCTGAGCTCTCTCTGCCTCAAGCAGAAATCCCAGTGTGCGTCCAGCCTCCAGAAAGCAGAGTGCCTTTGCCTGAGCACTGCTTTGCTGGGGCAGCACCCTGAAGGCCTCCTAGGGCCTCTCTGCCCTAACCCAGTCGTGCCATTCGGCCCATGCGGGGAGCAACGTTCCCCCTTGGCAGGGCTCAGCGTGTGGGCTGTGTGTGGTTTCATGGCTGGGAAAGGGCAGATCCTGAAGCTGGGTGCCCTCCTGTGAATGGGGCCTGGCGGGCAGAGCCGGCATTCCCCGGTGGGGATGGAGGAGATCTGGGGCCTTCAAGCTGCATGCACATCCCCTCTCTGGCTGCCCCTCTTGCTTCTTCTCTGCTGCCAAGCCTCTCACACCGCACGTGCGTCTCACTGGAAGGAGCAGGCTGCTTGCCATTCTTGGGCAGGGAATCATCCCACACGCCTCTTTTCCTCGCAGGGGAGTGCAAGCTGACCCAGAGCCTCCAGTGGAGCTGCAGTCTCTCCAGCCACAAAGGCCTGTAGCCGAGTCCATGACGGCCTGTTGCATGGAGGGCTTCTATGGGAGAGGGCCATGCTTCCCTGGCAGGGGCTCCTTCTCACACTGCTTTCCGTGGGGAAACCCTGCGTGTGCCAGGGGTCTCCTGTGTGCACAAAATCTCTCCCCAGTGCCTGAGGTGCAGGGAATCCTCTTTGAACACAGAGCACTGTTCTAGGCAGAGCTCCCATGCTGGGAGAGCCGCCACTGCCCCGACTGTCCAACTGCCTCAGGAACACACTTCTAGGGAGTGTGGGTCTGGCAGGCAGAATGGCCCGAGGGAGGAGCTCGGGCCTTCGGCTGTGGACAGCTTTCCCACTGCCAAGCCTTGGAGGAGTGCGTGGAGGCTGGGGCCTGCAGCGTTTTCCATCGGAGAGCACTGGGTGCCCAAAGCCTCCCCTGTGGCTTCCGAGCCCCTTCCCACCCACACGCCCTTGGCACCCACTCTGTTGCCAGAGGGAAGTCCTAAGCAGGACTCTCTAGCTTGTGCAGCCAGAGTGCCTCCTGCTTGGAAGTGGCCTCTGGACCTCATTTGGAGTGAGGCTTCTCCCATGCTTGTCAGCCAGCACGTGGTGCCATCGCTCCACCAGAGAACACTCTGCTTTGCCTTCAGCCATGGCTCGCCCCGCCGAGCTCTCTCTGCCTCAAGCAGAAACCCCAGTGTGTGTCCAGCCTCCAGAAAGCAGTGTGCCTTTGCCTGAGCACTGCTTTGCTGGGGTAGCACCCTGAAGGCCTCCTAGGGCCTTCTCTGCCCTAACCCAGTCGTGCCATTCGGCCCATGCGGGGAGCAACGTTCCCCCTTGGCAGGGCTCAGCGTGTGGGCTGTGTGTGGTTTCATGGCTGGGAAAGGGCAGATCCTGAAGCTGGGTGCCCTCCTGTGAATGGGGCCTGGCGGGCAGAGCCGGCATTCCCCGGTGGGGATGGAGGAGATCTGGGGCCTTCAAGCTGCATGCACATCCCCTCTCTGGCTGCCCCTCTTGCTTCTTCTCTGCTGCCAAGCCTCTCACACCGCACGTGCGTCTCACTGGAAGGAGCAGGCTGCTTGCCATTCTTGGGCAGGGAATCATCCCACACGCCTCGTTTCCTCACAGGGGAGTGCAAACTGACCCAGAGCCTCCAGAGGAGCTGCAGTCTCTCCAGCCACAAAGGCCTGTAGCCGAGTCCATGACGGCCTGTTGCATGGAGGGCTTCTATGGGAGAGGGCCATGCTTCCCTGGCAGGGGCTCCTTCTCACACTGCTTTCCGTGGGGAAACCCTGCGTGTGCCAGGGGTCTCCTGTGTGCACAAAATCTCTCCCCAGTGCCTGAGGTGCAGGGAATCCTCTTTGGACACAGAACACTGTTCTAGGTAGAGCTCCCATTCTGGGAGAGCCGCCACTGCCCCGACTGTCCAACTGCCTCAGGAACACACTTCTAGGGAGTGTGGGTCTGGCAGGCAGAACGGCCCGAGGGAGGAGCTCGGGCCTTCGGCTGTGGACAGCTTTCCCACTGCCAAGCCTTGGAGGAGTGCGTGGAGGCTGGGGCCTGCAGCGTTTTCCATCGGAGAGCACTGGGTGCCCAAAGCCTCCCCTGTGGCTTCCGAGCCCCTTCCCACCCACACGCCCTTGGCACCCACTCTGTTGCCAGAGGGAAGTCCTAAGCAGGACTCTCTAGCTTGTGCAGCCAGAGTGCCTCCTGCTTGGAAGTGGCCTCTGGACCTCATTTGGAGTGAGGCTTCTCCCATGCTTGTCAGCCAGCACATGGTGCCATTGCTCCACCAGAGAACACTCTGCTTTGCCTTCAGCCATGGCTCGCCCTGCTGAGCTCTCTCTGCCTCAAGCAGAAATCCCAGTGTGCGTCCAGCCTCCAGAAAGCAGAGTGCCTTTGCATGAGCACTGCTGTGCTGGGGCAGCACCCTGAAGGCCTCCTAGGGCCTCTCTGCCCTAACCCAGTCGTGCCATTCGGCCCATGCGGGGAGCAACGTTCCCCCTTGGCAGGGCTCAGCGTGTGGGCTGTGTGTGGTTTCATGGCTGGGAAAGGGCAGATCCTGAAGCTGGGTGCCCTCCTGTGAATGGGGCCTGGCGGGCAGAGCCGGCATTCCCCGGTGGGGATGGAGGAGATCTGGGGCCTTCAAGCTGCATGCACATCCCCTCTCTGGCTGCCCCTCTTGCTTCTTCTCTGCTGCCAAGCCTCTCACACCGCACGTGCGTCTCACTGGAAGGAGCAGGCTGCTTGCCATTCTTGGGCAGGGAATCATCCCACACGCCTCGTTTCCTCGCAGGGGAGTGCAAACTGACCCAGAGCCTCCAGAGGAGCTGCAGTCTCTCCAGCCACAAAGGCCTGTAGCCGAGTCCATGACGGCCTGTTGCATGGAGGGCTTCTATGGGAGAGGGCCATGCTTCCCTGGCAGGGGCTCCTTCTCACACTGCTTTCCGTGGGGAAACCCTGCGTGTGCCAGGGGTCTCCTGTGTGCACAAAATCTCTCCCCAGTGCCTGAGGTGCAGGGAATCCTCTTTGGACACAGAGCACTGTTCTAGGCAGAGCTCCCATGCTGGGAGAGCCGCCACTGCCCCGACTGTCCAACTGCCTCAGGAACACACTTCTAGGGAGTGTGGGTCTGGCAGGCAGAACGGCCCGAGGGAGGAGCTCGGGCCTTCGGCTGTGGACAGCTTTCCCACTGCCAAGCCTTGGAGGAGTGCGTGGAGGCTGGGGCCTGCAGCGTTTTCCATCGGAGAGCACTGGGTGCCCAAAGCCTCCCCTGTGGCTTCCGAGCCCCTTCCCACCCACACGCCCTTGGCACCCACTCTGTTGCCAGAGGGAAGTCCTAAGCAGGACTCTCTAGCTTGTGCAGCCAGCGTGCCTCCTGCTTGGAAGTGGCCTCTGGACCTCATTTGGAGTGAGGCTTCTCCCATGCTTGTCAGCCAGCACATGGTGCCATCGCTCCACCAGAGAACACTCTGCTTTGCCTTCAGCCATGGCTCGGCCCGCCGAGCTCTCTCTGCCTCAAGCAGAAACCCCAGTGTGTGTCCAGCCTCCAGAAAGCAGTGTGCCTTCGCCTGAGCACTGCTTTGCTGGGGCAGCACCCTGAAGGCCTCCTAGGGCCTTCTCTGCCCTAACCCAGTCGTGCCATTCGGTCCATGCGGGGAGCAACGTTCCCCCTTGGCAGGGCTCAGCGTGTGGGCTGTGTGTGGTTTCATGGCTGGGAAAGGGCAGATCCTGAAGCTGGGTGCCCTCCTGTGAATGGGGCCTGGCGGGCAGAGCCGGCATTCCCCGGTGGGGATGGAGGAGATCTGGGGCCTTCAAGCTGCATGCACATCCCCTCTCTGGCTGCCCCTCTTGCTTCTTCTCTGCTGCCAAGCCTCTCACACCGCACGTGCGTCTCACTGGAAGGAGCAGGCTGCTTGCCATTCTTGGGCAGGGAATCATCCCACACGCCTCGTTTCCTCGCAGGGGAGTGCAAACTGACCCAGAGCCTCCAGAGGAGCTGCAGTCTCTCCAGCCACAAAGGCCTGTAGCCGAGTCCATGACGGCCTGTTGCATGGAGGGCTTCTATGGGAGAGGGCCATGCTTCCCTGGCAGGGGCTCCTTCTCACACTGCTTTCCGTGGGGAAACCCTGCGTGTGCCAGGGGTCTCCTGTGTGCACAAAATCTCTCCCCAGTGCCTGAGGTGCAGGGAATCCTCTTTGGACACAGAGCACTGTTCTAGGCAGAGCTCCCATGCTGGGAGAGCCGCCACTGCCCCGACTGTCCAACTGCCTCAGGAACACACTTCTAGGGAGTGTGGGTCTGGCAGGCAGAACGGCCCGAGGGAGGAGCTCGGGCCTTCGGCTGTGGACAGCTTTCCCACTGCCAAGCCTTGGAGGAGTGCGTGGAGGCTGGGGCCTGCAGCGTTTTCCATCGGAGAGCACTGGGTGCCCAAAGCCTCCCCTGTGGCTTCCGAGCCCCTTCCCACCCACACGCCCTTGGCACCCACTCTGTTGCCAGAGGGAAGTCCTAAGCAGGACTCTCTAGCTTGTGCAGCCAGAGTGCCTCCTGCTTGGAAGTGGCCTCTGGACCTCATTTGGAGTGAGGCTTCTCCCATGCTTGTCAGCCAGCACATGGTGCCATCGCTCCACCAGAGAACACTCTGCTTTGCCTTCAGCCATGGCTCGCCCCGCCGAGCTCTCTCTGCCTCAAGCAGAAACCCCAGTGTGTGTCCAGCCTCCAGAAAGCAGTGTGCCTTTGCCTGAGCACTGCTTTGCTGGGGTAGCACCCTGAAGGCCTCCTAGGGCCTTCTCTGCCCTAACCCAGTCGTGCCATTCGGCCCATGCGGGGAGCAACGTTCCCCCTTGGCAGGGCTCAGCGTGTGGGCTGTGTGTGGTTTCATGGCTGGGAAAGGGCAGATCCTGAAGCTGGGTGCCCTCCTGTGAATGGGGCCTGGCGGGCAGAGCCGGCTTTCCCCGGTGGGGATGGAGGAGATCTGGGGCCTTCAAGCTGCATGCACATCCCCTCTCTGGCTGCCCCTCTTGCTTCTTCTCTGCTGCCAAGCCTCTCACACCGCACGTGCGTCTCACTGGAAGGAGCAGGCTGCTTGCCATTCTTGGGCAGGGAATCATCCCACACGCCTCGTTTCCTCGCAGGGGAGTGCAAACTGACCCAGAGCCTCCAGAGGAGCTGCAGTCTCTCCAGCCACAAAGGCCTGTAGCCGAGTCCATGACGGCCTGTTGCATGGAGGGCTTCTATGGGAGAGGGCCATGCTTTCCCTGGCAGGGGCTCCTTCTCACACTGCTTTCCGTGGGGAAACCCTGCGTGTGCCAGGGGTCTCCTGTGTGCACAAAATCTCTCCCCAGTGCCTGAGGTGCAGGGAATCCTCTTTGGACACAGAACACTGTTCTAGGTAGAGCTCCCATTCTGGGAGAGCCGCCACTGCCCCGACTGTCCAACTGCCTCAGGAACACACTTCTAGGGAGTGTGGGTCTGGCAGGCAGAACGGCCCGAGGGAGGAGCTCGGGCCTTCGGCTGTGGACAGCTTTCCCACTGCCAAGCCTTGGAGGAGTGCGTGGAGGCTGGGGCCTGCAGCGTTTTCCATCGGAGAGCACTGGGTGCCCAAAGCCTCCCCTGTGGCTTCCGAGCCCCTTCCCACCCACACGCCCTTGGCACCCACTCTGTTGCCAGAGGGAAGTCCTAAGCAGGACTCTCTAGCTTGTGCAGCCAGAGTGCCTCCTGCTTGGAAGTGGCCTCTGGACCTCATTTGGAGTGAGGCTTCTCCCATGCTTGTCAGCCAGCACGTGGTGCCATCGCTCCACCAGAGAACACTCTGCTTTGCCTTCAGCCATGGCTCGCCCCGCCGAGCTCTCTCTGCCTCAAGCAGAAACCCCAGTGTGCGTCCAGCCTCCAGAAAGCAGAGTGCCTTTGCCTGAGCACTGCTTTGCTGGGGCAGCACCCTGAAGGCCTCCTAGGGCCTTCTCTGCCCTAACCCAGTCGTGCCATTCGGCCCATGCGGGGAGCAACGTTCCCCCTTGGCAGGGCTCAGCGTGTGGGCTGTGTGTGGTTTCATGGCTGGGAAAGGGCAGATCCTGAAGCTGGCTGCCCTCCTGTGAATGGGGCCTGGCGGGCAGAGCCGGCATTCCCCGGTGGGGATGGAGGAGATCTGGGGCCTTCAAGCTGCATGCACATCCCCTCTCTGGCTGCCCCTCTTGCTTCTTCTCTGCTGCCAAGCCTCTCACACCGCACGTGCGTCTCACTGGAAGGAGCAGGCTGCTTGCCATTCTTGGGCAGGGAATCATCCCACATGCCTCGTTTCCTCGCAGGGGAGTGCAAACTGACCCAGAGCCTCCAGAGGAGCTGCAGTCTCTCCAGCCACAAAGGCCTGTAGCCGAGTCCATGACGGCCTGTTGCATGGAGGGCTTCTATGGGAGAGGGCCATGCTTCCCTGGCAGGGGCTCCTTCTCACACTGCTTTCCGTGGGGAAACCCTGCGTGTGCCAGGGGTCTCCTGTGTGCACAAAATCTCTCCCCAGTGCCTGAGGTGCAGGGAATCCTCTTTGGACACAGAGCACTGTTCTAGGCAGAGCTCCCATGCTGGGAGAGCCGCCACTGCCCCGACTGTCCAACTGCCTCAGGAACACACTTCGAGGGAGTGTGGGTCTGGCAGGCAGAACGGCCCGAGGGAGGAGCTCGGGCCTTCGGCTGTGGACAGCTTTCCCACTGCCAAGCCTTGGAGGAGTGCGTGGAGGCTGGGGCCTGCAGCGTTTTCCTTCGGAGAGCACTGGGTGCCCAAAGCCTCCCCTGTGGCTTCCGAGCCCCTTCCCACCCACACGCCCTTGGCACCCACTCTGTTGCCAGAGGGAAGTCCTAAGCAGGACTCTCTAGCTTGTGCAGCCAGAGTGCCTCCTGCTTGGAAGTGGCCTCTGGCTCTCATTTGGAGTGAGGCTTCTCCCATGTTTGTCAGCCTGCACATGGTGCCATCGCTCCACCAGAGAACACTCTGCTTTGCCTTCAGCCATGGCTCGCCCCGCCGAGCTCTCTCTGCCTCAAGCAGAAACCCCAGTGTGTGTCCAGCCTCCAGAAAGCAGAGTGCCTTTGCCTGAGCACTGCTTTGCTGGGGCAGCACCCTGAAGGCCTCCTAGGGCCTTCTCTGCCCTAACCCAGTCGTGCCATTCGGCCCATGCGGGGAGCAACGTTCCCCCTTGGCAGGGCTCAGCGTGTGGGCTGTGTGTGGTTTCATGGCTGGGAAAGGGCAGATCCTGAAGCTGGGTGCCCTCCTGTGAATGGGGCCTGGCGGGCAGAGCCGGCATTCCCCGGTGGGGATGGAGGAGATCTGGGGCCTTCAAGCTGCATGCACATCCCCTCTCTGGCTGCCCCTCTTGCTTCTTCTCTGCTGCCAAGCCTCTCACACCGCACGTGCGTCTCACTGGAAGGAGCAGGCTGCTTGCCATTCTTGGGCAGGGAATCATCCCACACGCCTCGTTTCCTCGCAGGGGAGTGCAAACTGACCCAGAGCCTCCAGAGGAGCTGCAGTCTCTCCAGCCACAAAGGCCTGTAGCCGAGTCCATGACGGCCTGTTGCATGGAGGGCTTCTATGGGAGAGGGCCATGCTTTCCCTGGCAGGGGCTCCTTCTCACACTGCTTTCCGTGGGGAAACCCTGCGTGTGCCAGGGGTCTCCTGTGTGCACAAAATCTCTCCCCAGTGCCTGAGGTGCAGGGAATCCTCTTTGGACACAGAGCACTGTTCTAGGCAGAGCTCCCATGCTGGGAGAGCCGCCACTGCCCCGACTGTCCAACTGCCTCAGGAACACACTGCTAGGGAGTGTGGGTCTGGCAGGCAGAACGGCCCGAGGGAGGAGCTCGGGCCTTCGGCTGTGGACAGCTTTCCCACTGCCAAGCCTTGGAGGAGTGCGTGGAGGCTGGGGCCTGCAGCGTTTTCCATCGGAGAGCACTGGGTGCCCAAAGCCTCCCCTGTGGCTTCCGAGCCCCTTCCCACCCACACGCCCTTGGCACCCACTCTGTTGCCAGAGGGAAGTCCTAAGCAGGACTCTCTAGCTTGTGCAGCCAGAGTGCCTCCTGCTTGGAAGTGGCCTCTGGCTCTCATTTGGAGTGAGGCTTCTCCCATGCTTGTCAGCCAGCACATGGTGCCATCGCTCCACCAGAGAACACTCTGCTTTGCCTTCAGCCATGGCTCGCCCCGCCGAGCTCTCTCTGCCTCAAGCAGAAACCCCAGTGTGTGTCCAGCCTCCAGAAAGCAGAGTGCCTTTGCCTGAGCACTGCTGTGCTGGGGCAGCACCCTGAAGGCCTCCTAGGGCCTTCTCTGCCCTAACCCAGTCGTGCCATTCGGCCCATGCGGGGAGCAACGTTCCCCCTTGGCAGGGCTCAGCGTGTGGGCTGTGTGTGGTTTCATGGCTGGGAAAGGGCAGATCCTGAAGCTGGGTGCCCTCCTGTGAATGGGGCCTGGCGGGCAGAGCCGGCATTCCCCGGTGGGGATGGAGGAGATCTGGGGCCTTCAAGCTGCATGCACATCCCCTCTCTGGCTGCCCCTCTTGCTTCTTCTCTGCTGCCAAGCCTCTCACACCGCACGTGCGTCTCACTGGAAGGAGCAGGCTGCTTGCCATTCTTGGGCAGGGAATCATCCCACACGCCTCGTTTCCTCGCAGGGGAGTGCAAACTGACCCAGAGCCTCCAGAGGAGCTGCAGTCTCTCCAGCCACAAAGGCCTGTAGCCGAGTCCATGACGGCCTGTTGCATGGAGGGCTTCTATGGGAGAGGGCCATGCTTTCCCTGGCAGGGGCTCCTTCTCACACTGCTTTCCGTGGGGAAACCCTGCGTGTGCCAGGGGTCTCCTGTGTGCACAAAATCTCTCCCCAGTGCCTGAGGTGCAGGGAATCCTCTTTGGACACAGAGCACTGTTCTAGGCAGAGCTCCCATGCTGGGAGAGCCGCCACTGCCCCGACTGTCCAACTGCCTCAGGAACACACTGCTAGGGAGTGTGGGTCTGGCAGGCAGAACGGCCCGAGGGAGGAGCTCGGGCCTTCGGCTGTGGACAGCTTTCCCACTGCCAAGCCTTGGAGGAGTGCGTGGAGGCTGGGGCCTGCAGCGTTTTCCATCGGAGAGCACTGGGTGCCCAAAGCCTCCCCTGTGGCTTCCGAGCCCCTTCCCACCCACACGCCCTTGGCACCCACTCTGTTGCCAGAGGGAAGTCCTAAGCAGGACTCTCTAGCTTGTGCAGCCAGAGTGCCTCCTGCTTGGAAGTGGCCTCTGGCTCTCATTTGGAGTGAGGCTTCTCCCATGCTTGTCAGCCAGCACATGGTGCCATCGCTCCACCAGAGAACACTCTGCTTTGCCTTCAGCCATGGCTCGCCCCGCCGAGCTCTCTCTGCCTCAAGCAGAAACCCCAGTGTGTGTCCAGCCTCCAGAAAGCAGAGTGCCTTTGCCTGAGCACTGCTGTGCTGGGGCAGCACCCTGAAGGCCTCCTAGGGCCTTCTCTGCCCTAACCCAGTCGTGCCATTCGGCCCATGCGGGGAGCAACGTTCCCCCTTGGCAGGGCTCAGCGTGTGGGCTGTGTGTGGTTTCATGGCTGGGAAAGGGCAGATCCTGAAGCTGGCTGCCCTCCTGTGAATGGGGCCTGGCGGGCAGAGCCGGCATTCCCCGGTGGGGATGGAGGAGATCTGGGGCCTTCAAGCTGCATGCACATCCCCTCTCTGGCTGCCCCTCTTGCTTCTTCTCTGCTGCCAAGCCTCTCACACCGCACGTGCGTCTCACTGGAAGGAGCAGGCTGCTTGCCATTCTTGGGCAGGGAATCATCCCACACGCCTCGTTTCCTTGCAGGGGAGTGCAAACTGACCCAGAGCCTCCAGAGGAGCTGCAGTCTCTCCAGCCACAAAGGCCTGTAGCCGAGTCCATGACGGCCTGTTGCATGGAGGGCTTCTATGGGAGAGGGCCATGCTTCCCTGGCAGGGGCTCCTTCTCACACTGCTTTCCGTGGGGAAACCCTGCGTGTGCCAGGGGTCTCCTGTGTGCACAAAATCTCTCCCCAGTGCCTGAGGTGCAGGGAATCCTCTTTGGACACAGAGCACTGTTCTAGGCAGAGCTCCCATGCTGGGAGAGCCGCCACTGCCCCGACTGTCCAACTGCCTCAGGAACACACTGCTAGGGAGTGTGGGTCTGGCAGGCAGAACGGCCCGAGGGAGGAGCTCGGGCCTTCGGCTGTGGACAGCTTTCCCACTGCCAAGCCTTGGAGGAGTGCGTGGAGGCTGGGGCCTGCAGCGTTTTCCATCGGAGAGCACTGGGTGCCCAAAGCCTCCCCTGTGGCTTCCGAGCCCCTTCCCACCCACACGCCCTTGGCACCCACTCTGTTGCCAGAGGGAAGTCCTAAGCAGGACTCTCTAGCTTGTGCAGCCAGAGTGCCTCCTGCTTGGAAGTGGCCTCTGGCTCTCATTTGGAGTGAGGCTTCTCCCATGCTTGTCAGCCAGCACATGGTGCCATCGCTCCACCAGAGAACACTCTGCTTTGCCTTCAGCCATGGCTCGCCCCGCCGAGCTCTCTCTGCCTCAAGCAGAAACCCCAGTGTGTGTCCAGCCTCCAGAAAGCAGAGTGCCTTTGCCTGAGCACTGCTGTGCTGGGGCAGCACCCTGAAGGCCTCCTAGGGCCTTCTCTGCCCTAACCCAGTCGTGCCATTCGGCCCATGCGGGGAGCAACGTTCCCCCTTGGCAGGGCTCAGCGTGTGGGCTGTGTGTGGTTTCATGGCTGGGAAAGGGCAGATCCTGAAGCTGGCTGCCCTCCTGTGAATGGGGCCTGGCGGGCAGAGCCGGCATTCCCCGGTGGGGATGGAGGAGATCTGGGGCCTTCAAGCTGCATGCACATCCCCTCTCTGGCTGCCCCTCTTGCTTCTTCTCTGCTGCCAAGCCTCTCACACCGCACGTGCGTCTCACTGGAAGGAGCAGGCTGCTTGCCATTCTTGGGCAGGGAATCATCCCACACGCCTCGTTTCCTCGCAGGGGAGTGCAAACTGACCCAGAGCCTCCAGAGGAGCTGCAGTCTCTCCAGCCACAAAGGCCTGTAGCCGAGTCCATGACGGCCTGTTGCATGGAGGGCTTCTATGGGAGAGGGCCATGCTTTCCCTGGCAGGGGCTCCTTCTCACACTGCTTTCCGTGGGGAAACCCAGCGTGTGCCAGGGGTCTCCTGTGTGCACAAAATCTCTCCCCAGTGCCTGAGGTGCAGGGAATCCTCTTTGGACACAGAACACTGTTCTAGGTAGAGCTCCCATTCTGGGAGAGCCGCCACTGCCCCGACTGTCCAACTGCCTCAGGAACACACTTCTAGGGATTGTGGGTCTGGCAGGCAGAACGGCCCGAGGGAGGAGCTCGGGCCTTCGGCTGTGGACAGCTTTCCCACTGCCAAGCCTTGGAGGAGTGCGTGGAGGCTGGGGCCTGCAGCGTTTTCCATCGGAGAGCACTGGGTGCCCAAAGCCTCCCCTGTGGCTTCCGAGCCCCTTCCCACCCACACGCCCTTGGCACCCACTCTGTTGCCAGAGGGAAGTCCTAAGCAGGACTCTCTAGCTTGTGCAGCCAGAGTGCCTCCTGCTTGGAAGTGGCCTCTGGACCTCATTTGGAGTGAGGCTTCTCCCATGCTTGTCAGCCAGCACGTGGTGCCATCGCTCCACCACAGAACACTCTGCTTTGCCTTCAGCCATGGCTCGCCCTGCTGAGCTCTCTCTGCCTCAAGCAGAAATCCCAGTGTGCGTCCAGCCTCCAGAAAGCAGAGTGCCTTTGCCTGAGCACTGCTTTGCTGGGGCAGCACCCTGAAGGCCTCCTAGGGCCTCTCTGCCCTAACCCAGTCGTGCCATTCGGCCCATGCGGGGAGCAACGTTCCCCCTTGGCCGGGCTCAGCGTGTGGGCTGTGTGTGGTTTCATGGCTGGGAAAGGGCAGATCCTGAAGCTGGGTGCCCTCCTGTGAATGGGGCCTGGCGGGCAGAGCCGGCATTCCCCGGTGGGGATGGAGGAGATCTGGGGCCTTCAAGCTGCATGCACATCCCCTCTCTGGCTGCCCCTCTTGCTTCTTCTCTGCTGCCAAGCCTCTCACACCGCACGTGCGTCTCACTGGAAGGAGCAGGCTGCTTGCCATTCTTGGGCAGGGAATCATCCCACACGCCTCGTTTCCTCGCAGGGGAGTGCAAACTGACCCAGAGCCTCCAGAGGAGCTGCAGTCTCTCCAGCCACAAAGGCCTGTAGCCGAGTCCATGACGGCCTGTTGCATGGAGGGCTTCTATGGGAGAGGGCCATGCTTCCCTGGCAGGGGCTCCTTCTCACACTGCTTTCCGTGGGGAAACCCTGCGTGTGCCAGGGGTCTCCTGTGTGCACAAAATCTCTCCCCAGTGCCTGAGGTGCAGGGAATCCTCTTTGGACACAGAGCACTGTTCTAGGCAGAGCTCCCATGCTGGGAGAGCCGCCACTGCCCCGACTGTCCAACTGCCTCAGGAACACACTGCTAGGGAGTGTGGGTCTGGCAGGCAGAACGGCCCGAGGGAGGAGCTCGGGCCTTCGGCTGTGGACAGCTTTCCCACTGCCAAGCCTTGGAGGAGTGCGTGGAGGCTGGGGCCTGCAGCGTTTTCCATCGGAGAGCACTGGGTGCCCAAAGCCTCCCCTGTGGTTTCCGAGCCCCTTCCCACCCACACGCCCTTGGCACCCACTCTGTTGCCAGAGGGAAGTCCTAAGCAGGACTCTCTAGCTTGTGCAGCCAGAGTGCCTCCTGCTTGGAAGTGGCCTCTGGCTCTCATTTGGAGTGAGGCTTCTCCCATGCTTGTCAGCCAGCACATGGTGCCATCGCTCCACCAGAGAACACTCTGCTTTGCCTTCAGCCATGGCTCGCCCCGCCGAGCTCTCTCTGCCTCAAGCAGAAACCCCAGTGTGTGTCCAGCCTCCAGAAAGCAGAGTGCCTTTGCCTGAGCACTGCTGTGCTGGGGCAGCACCCTGAAGGCCTCCTAGGGCCTTCTCTGCCCTAACCCAGTCGTGCCATTCGGCCCATGCGGGGAGCAACGTTCCCCCTTGGCAGGGCTCAGCGTGTGGGCTGTGTGTGGTTTCATGGCTGGGAAAGGGCAGATCCTGAAGCTGGCTGCCCTCCTGTGAATGGGGCCTGGCGGGCAGAGCCGGCATTCCCCGGTGGGGATGGAGGAGATCTGGGGCCTTCAAGCTGCATGCACATCCCCTCTCTGGCTGCCCCTCTTGCTTCTTCTCTGCTGCCAAGCCTCTCACACCGCACGTGCGTCTCACTGGAAGGAGCAGGCTGCTTGCCATTCTTGGGCAGGGAATCATCCCACACGCCTCGTTTCCTTGCAGGGGAGTGCAAACTGACCCAGAGCCTCCAGAGGAGCTGCAGTCTCTCCAGCCACAAAGGCCTGTAGCCGAGTCCATGACGGCCTGTTGCATGGAGGGCTTCTATGGGAGAGGGCCATGCTTCCCTGGCAGGGGCTCCTTCTCACACTGCTTTCCGTGGGGAAACCCTGCGTGTGCCAGGGGTCTCCTGTGTGCACAAAATCTCTCCCCAGTGCCTGAGGTGCAGGGAATCCTCTTTGGACACAGAGCACTGTTCTAGGCAGAGCTCCCATGCTGGGAGAGCCGCCACTGCCCCGACTGTCCAACTGCCTCAGGAACACACTGCTAGGGAGTGTGGGTCTGGCAGGCAGAACGGCCCGAGGGAGGAGCTCGGGCCTTCGGCTGTGGACAGCTTTCCCACTGCCAAGCCTTGGAGGAGTGCGTGGAGGCTGGGGCCTGCAGCGTTTTCCATCGGAGAGCACTGGGTGCCCCAAGCCTCCCCTGTGGCTTCCGAGCCCCTTCCCACCCACACGCCCTTGGCACCCACTCTGTTGCCAGAGGGAAGTCCTAAGCAGGACTCTCTAGCTTGTGCAGCCAGAGTGCCTCCTGCTTGGAAGTGGCCTCTGGCTCTCATTTGGAGTGAGGCTTCTCCCATGCTTGTCAGCCAGCACATGGTGCCATCGCTCCACCAGAGAACACTCTGCTTTGCCTTCAGCCATGGCTCGCCCCGCCGAGCTCTCTCTGCCTCAAGCAGAAACCCCAGTGTGTGTCCAGCCTCCAGAAAGCAGAGTGCCTTTGCCTGAGCACTGCTGTGCTGGGGCAGCACCCTGAAGGCCTCCTAGGGCCTTCTCTGCCCTAACCCAGTCGTGCCATTCGGCCCATGCGGGGAGCAACGTTCCCCCTTGGCAGGGCTCAGCGTGTGGGCTGTGTGTGGTTTCATGGCTGGGAAAGGGCAGATCCTGAAGCTGGCTGCCCTCCTGTGAATGGGGCCTGGCGGGCAGAGCCGGCATTCCCCGGTGGGGATGGAGGAGATCTGGGGCCTTCAAGCTGCATGCACATCCCCTCTCTGGCTGCCCCTCTTGCTTCTTCTCTGCTGCCAAGCCTCTCACACCGCACGTGCGTCTCACTGGAAGGAGCAGGCTGCTTGCCATTCTTGGGCAGGGAATCATCCCACACGCCTCGTTTCCTTGCAGGGGAGTGCAAACTGACCCAGAGCCTCCAGAGGAGCTGCAGTCTCTCCAGCCACAAAGGCCTGTAGCCGAGTCCATGACGGCCTGTTGCATGGAGGGCTTCTATGGGAGAGGGCCATGCTTCCCTGGCAGGGGCTCCTTCTCACACTGCTTTCCGTGGGGAAACCCTGCGTGTGCCAGGGGTCTCCTGTGTGCACAAAATCTCTCCCCAGTGCCTGAGGTGCAGGGAATCCTCTTTGGACACAGAACACTGTTCTAGGTAGAGCTCCCATGCTGGGAGAGCCGCCACTGCCCCGACTGTCCAACTGCCTCAGGAACACACTGCTAGGGAGTGTGGGTCTGGCAGGCAGAACGGCCCGAGGGAGGAGCTCGGGCCTTCGGCTGTGGACAGCTTTCCCACTGCCAAGCCTTGGAGGAGTGCGTGGAGGCTGGGGCCTGCAGCGTTTTCCATCAGAGAGCACTGGGTGCCCAAAGCCTCCCCTGTGGCTTCCGAGCCCCTTCCCACCCACACGCCCTTGGCACCCACTCTGTTGCCAGAGGGAAGTCCTAAGCAGGACTCTCTAGCTTGTGCAGCCAGAGTGCCTCCTGCTTGGAAGTGGCCTCTGGACCTCATTTGGAGTGAGGCTTCTCCCATGCTTGTCAGCCAGCACATGGTGCCATCGCTCCACCAGAGAACACTCTGCTTTGCCTTCAGCCATGGCTCGCCCCGCCGAGCTCTCTCTGCCTCAAGCAGAAACCCCAGTGTGTGTCCAGCCTCCAGAAAGCAGTGTGCCTTTGCATGAGCACTGCTGTGCTGGGGCAGCACCCTGAAGGCCTCCTAGGGCCTTCTCTGCCCTAACCCAGTCGTGCCATTCGGCCCATGCGGGGAGCAACGTTCCCCCTTGGCAGGGCTCAGCGTGTGGGCTGTGTGTGGTTTCATGGCTGGGAAAGGGCAGATCCTGAAGCTGGCTGCCCTCCTGTGAATGGGGCCTGGCGGGCAGAGCCGGCATTCCCCGGTGGGGATGGAGGAGATCTGGGGCCTTCAAGCTGCATGCACATCCCCTCTCTGGCTGCCCCTCTTGCTTCTTCTCTGCTGCCAAGCCTCTCACACCGCACGTGCGTCTCACTGGAAGGAGCAGGCTGCTTGCCATTCTTGGGCAGGGAATCATCCCACACGCCTCGTTTCCTCGCAGGGGAGTGCAAACTGACCCAGAGCCTCCAGAGGAGCTGCAGTCTCTCCAGCCACAAAGGCCTGTAGCCGAGTCCATGACGGCCTGTTGCATGGAGGGCTTCTATGGGAGAGGGCCATGCTTCCCTGGCAGGGGCTCCTTCTCACACTGCTTTCCGTGGGGAAACCCTGCGTGTGCCAGGGGTCTCCTGTGTGCACAAAATCTCTCCCCAGTGCCTGAGGTGCAGGGAATCCTCTTTGGACACAGAGCACTGTTCTAGGCAGAGCTCCCATGCTGGGAGAGCCGCCACTGCCCCGACTGTCCAACTGCCTCAGGAACACACTGCTAGGGAGTGTGGGTCTGGCAGGCAGAACGGCCCGAGGGAGGAGCTCGGGCCTTCGGCTGTGGACAGCTTTCCCACTGCCAAGCCTTGGAGGAGTGCGTGGAGGCTGGGGCCTGCAGCGTTTTCCATCAGAGAGCACTGGGTGCCCAAAGCCTCCCCTGTGGCTTCCGAGCCCCTTCCCACCCACACGCCCTTGGCACCCACTCTGTTGCCAGAGGGAAGTCCTAAGCAGGACTCTCTAGCTTGTGCAGCCAGAGTGCCTCCTGCTTGGAAGTGGCCTCTGGACCTCATTTGGAGTGAGGCTTCTCCCATGCTTGTCAGCCAGCACATGGTGCCATCGCTCCACCAGAGAACACTCTGCTTTGCCTTCAGCCATGGCTCGCCCCGCCGAGCTCTCTCTGCCTCAAGCAGAAACCCCAGTGTGTGTCCAGCCTCCAGAAAGCAGAGTGCCTTTGCCTGAGCACTGCTGTGCTGGGGCAGCACCCTGAAGGCCTCCTAGGGCCTTCTCTGCCCTAACCCAGTCGTGCCATTCGGCCCATGCGGGGAGCAACGTTCCCCCTTGGCAGGGCTCAGCGTGTGGGCTGTGTGTGGTTTCATGGCTGGGAAAGGGCAGATCCTGAAGCTGGCTGCCCTCCTGTGAATGGGGCCTGGCGGGCAGAGCCGGCATTCCCCGGTGGGGATGGAGGAGATCTGGGGCCTTCAAGCTGCATGCACATCCCCTCTCTGGCTGCCCCTCTTGCTTCTTCTCTGCTGCCAAGCCTCTCACACCGCACGTGCGTCTCACTGGAAGGAGCAGGCTGCTTGCCATTCTTGGGCAGGGAATCATCCCACACGCCTCGTTTCCTCGCAGGGGAGTGCAAACTGACCCAGAGCCTCCAGAGGAGCTGCAGTCTCTCCAGCCACAAAGGCCTGTAGCCGAGTCCATGACGGCCTGTTGCATGGAGGGCTTCTATGGGAGAGGGCCATGCTTCCCTGGCAGGGGCTCCTTCTCACACTGCTTTCCGTGGGGAAACCCTGCGTGTGCCAGGGGTCTCCTGTGTGCACAAAATCTCTCCCCAGTGCCTGAGGTGCAGGGAATCCTCTTTGGACACAGAGCACTGTTCTAGGCAGAGCTCCCATGCTGGGAGAGCCGCCACTGCCCCGACTGTCCAACTGCCTCAGGAACACACTTCTAGGGAGGGTGGGTCTGGCAGGCAGAACGGCCCGAGGGAGGAGCTCGGGCCTTCGGCTGTGGACAGCTTTCCCACTGCCAAGCCTTGGAGGAGTGCGTGGAGGCTGGGGCCTGCAGCGTTTTCCATCGGAGAGCACTGGGTGCCCAAAGCCTCCCCTGTGGCTTCCGAGCCCCTTCCCACCCACACGCCCTTGGCACCCACTCTGTTGCCAGAGGGAAGTCCTAAGCAGGACTCTCTAGCTTGTGCAGCCAGAGTGCCTCCTGCTTGGAAGTGGCCTCTGGACCTCATTTGGAGTGAGGCTTCTCCCATGCTTGTCAGCCAGCACGTGGTGCCATCGCTCCACCAGAGAACACTCTGCTTTGCCTTCAGCCATGGCTCGCCCTGCTGAGCTCTCTCTGCCTCAAGCAGAAATCCCAGTGTGCGTCCAGCCTCCAGAAAGCAGAGTGCCTTTGCCTGAGCACTGCTTTGCTGGGGCAGCACCCTGAAGGCCTCCTAGGGCCTCTCTGCCCTAACCCAGTCGTGCCATTCGGCCCATGCGGGGAGCAACGTTCCCCCTTGGCAGGGCTCAGCGTGTGGGCTGTGTGTGGTTTCATGGCTGGGAAAGGGCAGATCCTGAAGCTGGCTGCCCTCCTGTGAATGGGGCCTGGCGGGCAGAGCCGGCATTCCCCGGTGGGGATGGAGGAGATCTGGGGCCTTCAAGCTGCATGCACATCCCCTCTCTGGCTGCCCCTCTTGCTTCTTCTCTGCTGCCAAGCCTCTCACACCGCACGTGCGTCTCACTGGAAGGAGCAGGCTGCTTGCCATTCTTGGGCAGGGAATCATCCCACACGCCTCGTTTCCTCGCAGGGGAGTGCAAACTGACCCAGAGCCTCCAGAGGAGCTGCAGTCTCTCCAGCCACAAAGGCCTGTAGCCGAGTCCATGACGGCCTGTTGCATGGAGGGCTTCTATGGGAGAGGGCCATGCTTCCCTGGCAGGGGCTCCTTCTCACACTGCTTTCCGTGGGGAAACCCTGCGTGTGCCAGGGGTCTCCTGTGTGCACAAAATCTCTCCCCAGTGCCTGAGGTGCAGGGAATCCTCTTTGGACACAGAGCACTGTTCTAGGCAGAGCTCCCATGCTGGGAGAGCCGCCACTGCCCCGACTGTCCAACTGCCTCAGGAACACACTTCGAGGGAGTGTGGGTCTGGCAGGCAGAACGGCCCGAGGGAGGAGCTCGGGCCTTCGGCTGTGGACAGCTTTCCCACTGCCAAGCCTTGGAGGAGTGCGTGGAGGCTGGGGCCTGCAGCGTTTTCCATCGGAGAGCACTGGGTTCCCAAAGCCTCCCCTGTGGCTTCTGAACCCCATCCCACCCACACGCCCTTGGCACCCACTCTGTTGCCAGAGGGAAGTCCTAAGCAGGACTCTCTAGCTTGTGCAGCCAGAGTGCCTCCTGCTTGGAAGTGGCCTCTGGACCTCATTTGGAGTGAGGCTTCTCCCATGCTTGTCAGCCAGCACATGGTGCCATTGCTCCACCAGAGAACACTCTGCTTTGCCTTCAGCCGTGGCTCGCCCTGCTGAGCTCTCTCTGCCTCAAGCAGAAATCCCAGTGTGCGTCCAGCCTCCAGAAAGCAGAGTGCCTTTGCCTGAGCACTGCTTTGCTGGGGCAGCACCCTGAAGGCCTCCTAGGGCCTCTCTGCCCTAACCCAGTCGTGCCATTCGGCCCATGCGGGGAGCAACGTTCCCCCTTGGCAGGGCTCAGCGTGTGGGCTGTGTGTGGTTTCATGGCTGGGAAAGGGCAGATCCTGAAGCTGGGTGCCCTCCTGTGAATGGGGCCTGGCGGGCAGAGCCGGCATTCCCCGGTGGGGATGGAGGAGATCTGGGGCCTTCAAGCTGCATGCACATCCCCTCTCTGGCTGCCCCTCTTGCTTCTTCTCTGCTGCCAAGCCTCTCACACCGCACGTGCGTCTCACTGGAAGGAGCAGGCTGCTTGCCATTCTTGGGCAGGGAATCATCCCACACGCCTCGTTTCCTCGCAGGGGAGTGCAAACTGACCCAGAGCCTCCAGAGGAGCTGCAGTCTCTCCAGCCACAAAGGCCTGTAGCCGAGTCCATGACGGCCTGTTGCATGGAGGGCTTCTATGGGAGAGGGCCATGCTTCCCTGGCAGGGGCTCCTTCTCACACTGCTTTCCGTGGGGAAACCCTGCGTGTGCCAGGGGTCTCCTGTGTGCACAAAATCTCTCCCCAGTGCCTGAGGTGCAGGGAATCCTCTTTGGACACAGAGCACTGTTCTAGGCAGAGCTCCCATGCTGGGAGAGCCGCCACTGCCCCGACTGTCCAACTGCCTCAGGAACACACTGCTAGGGAGTGTGGGTCTGGCAGGCAGAACGGCCCGAGGGAGGAGCTCGGGCCTTCGGCTGTGGACAGCTTTCCCACTGCCAAGCCTTGGAGGAGTGCGTGGAGGCTGGGGCCTGCAGCGTTTTCCATCGGAGAGCACTGGGTGCCCCAAGCCTCCCCTGTGGCTTCCGAGCCCCTTCCCACCCACACGCCCTTGGCACCCACTCTGTTGCCAGAGGGAAGTCCTAAGCAGGACTCTCTAGCTTGTGCAGCCAGAGTGCCTCCTGCTTGGAAGTGGCCTCTGGCTCTCATTTGGAGTGAGGCTTCTCCCATGCTTGTCAGCCAGCACATGGTGCCATCGCTCCACCAGAGAACACTCTGCTTTGCCTTCAGCCATGGCTCGCCCCGCCGAGCTCTCTCTGCCTCAAGCAGAAACCCCAGTGTGTGTCCAGCCTCCAGAAAGCAGAGTGCCTTTGCCTGAGCACTGCTTTGCTGGGGCAGCACCCTGAAGGCCTCCTAGGGCCTTCTCTGCCCTAACCCAGTCGTGCCATTCGGCCCATGCGGGGAGCAACGTTCCCCCTTGGCAGGGCTCAGCGTGTGGGCTGTGTGTGGTTTCATGGCTGGGAAAGGGCAGATCCTGAAGCTGGGTGCCCTCCTGTGAATGGGGCCTGGCGGGCAGAGCCGGCATTCCCCGGTGGGGATGGAGGAGATCTGGGGCCTTCAAGCTGCATGCACATCCCCTCTCTGGCTGCCCCTCTTGCTTCTTCTCTGCTGCCAAGCCTCTCACACCGCACGTGCGTCTCACTGGAAGGAGCAGGCTGCTTGCCATTCTTGGGCAGGGAATCATCCCACACGCCTCGTTTCCTCGCAGGGGAGTGCAAACTGACCCAGAGCCTCCAGAGGAGCTGCAGTCTCTCCAGCCACAAAGGCCTGTAGCCGAGTCCATGACGGCCTGTTGCATGGAGGGCTTCTATGGGAGAGGGCCATGCTTCCCTGGCAGGGGCTCCTTCTCACACTGCTTTCCGTGGGGAAACCCTGCGTGTGCCAGGGGTCTCCTGTGTGCACAAAATCTCTCCCCAGTGCCTGAGGTGCAGGGAATCCTCTTTGGACACAGAGCACTGTTCTAGGCAGAGCTCCCATGCTGGGAGAGCCGCCACTGCCCCGACTGTCCAACTGCCTCAGGAACACACTTCGAGGGAGTGTGGGTCTGGCAGGCAGAACGGCCCGAGGGAGGAGCTCGGGCCTTCGGCTGTGGACAGCTTTCCCACTGCCAAGCCTTGGAGGAGTGCGTGGAGGCTGGGGCCTGCAGCGTTTTCCATCGGAGAGCACTGGGTGCCCAAAGCCTCCCCTGTGGCTTCCGAGCCCCTTCCCACCCACACGCCCTTGGCACCCACTCTGTTGCCAGAGGGAAGTCCTAAGCAGGACTCTCTAGCTTGTGCAGCCAGAGTGCCTCCTGCTTGGAAGTGGCCTCTGGACCTCATTTGGAGTGAGGCTTCTCCCATGCTTGTCAGCCAGCACGTGGTGCCATCGCTCCACCAGAGAACACTCTGCTTTGCCTTCAGCCATGGCTCGCCCCGCCGAGCTCTCTCTGCCTCAAGCAGAAACCCCAGTGTGCGTCCAGCCTCCAGAAAGCAGAGTGCCTTTGCCTGAGCACTGCTTTGCTGGGGCAGCACCCTGAAGGCCTCCTAGGGCCTTCTCTGCCCTAACCCAGTCGTGCCATTCGGCCCATGCGGGGAGCAACGTTCCCCCTTGGCAGGGCTCAGCGTGTGGGCTGTGTGTGGTTTCATGGCTGGGAAAGGGCAGATCCTGAAGCTGGCTGCCCTCCTGTGAATGGGGCCTGGCGGGCAGAGCCGGCATTCCCCGGTGGGGATGGAGGAGATCTGGGGCCTTCAAGCTGCATGCACATCCCCTCTCTGGCTGCCCCTCTTGCTTCTTCTCTGCTGCCAAGCCTCTCACACCGCACGTGCGTCTCACTGGAAGGAGCAGGCTGCTTGCCATTCTTGGGCAGGGAATCATCCCACACGCCTCGTTTCCTCGCAGGGGAGTGCAAACTGACCCAGAGCCTCCAGAGGAGCTGCAGTCTCTCCAGCCACAAAGGCCTGTAGCCGAGTCCATGACGGCCTGTTGCATGGAGGGCTTCTATGGGAGAGGGCCATGCTTCCCTGGCAGGGGCTCCTTCTCACACTGCTTTCCGTGGGGAAACCCTGCGTGTGCCAGGGGTCTCCTGTGTGCACAAAATCTCTCCCCAGTGCCTGAGGTGCAGGGAATCCTCTTTGGACACAGAGCACTGTTCTAGGCAGAGCTCCCATGCTGGGAGAGCCGCCACTGCCCCGACTGTCCAACTGCCTCAGGAACACACTTCGAGGGAGTGTGGGTCTGGCAGGCAGAACGGCCCGAGGGAGGAGCTCGGGCCTTCGGCTGTGGACAGCTTTCCCACTGCCAAGCCTTGGAGGAGTGCGTGGAGGCTGGGGCCTGCAGCGTTTTCCATCGGAGAGCACTGGGTTCCCAAAGCCTCCCCTGTGGCTTCTGAACCCCATCCCACCCACAGGCCCTTGGCACCCACTCTGTTGCCAGAGGGAAGTCCTAAGCAGGACTCTCTAGCTTGTGCAGCCAGAGTGCCTCCTGCTTGGAAGTGGCCTCTGGACCTCATTTGGAGTGAGGCTTCTCCCATGCTTGTCAGCCAGCACATGGTGCCATTGCTCCACCAGAGAACACTCTGCTTTGCCTTCAGCCGTGGCTCGCCCCGCCGAGCTCTCTCTGCCTCAAGCAGAAATCCCAGTGTGCGTCCAGCCTCCAGAAAGCAGAGTGCCTTTGCCTGAGCACTGCTTTGCTGGGGCAGCACCCTGAAGGCCTCCTAGGGCCTCTCTGCCCTAACCCAGTCGTGCCATTCGGCCCATGCGGGGAGCAACGTTCCCCCTTGGCAGGGCTCAGCGTGTGGGCTGTGTGTGGTTTCATGGCTGGGAAAGGGCAGATCCTGAAGCTGGGTGCCCTCCTGTGAATGGGGCCTGGCGGGCAGAGCCGGCATTCCCCGGTGGGGATGGAGGAGATCTGGGGCCTTCAAGCTGCATGCACATCCCCTCTCTGGCTGCCCCTCTTGCTTCTTCTCTGCTGCCAAGCCTCTCACACCGCACGTGCGTCTCACTGGAAGGAGCAGGCTGCTTGCCATTCTTGGGCAGGGAATCATCCCACACGCCTCGTTTCCTCGCAGGGGTGTGCAAACTGACCCAGAGCCTCCAGAGGAGCTGCAGTCTCTCCAGCCACAAAGGCCTGTAGCCGAGTCCATGACGGCCTGTTGCATGGAGGGCTTCTATGGGAGAGGGCCATGCTTCCCTGGCAGGGGCTCCTTCTCACACTGCTTTCCGTGGGGAAACCCTGCGTGTGCCAGGGGTCTCCTGTGTGCACAAAATCTCTCCCCAGTGCCTGAGGTGCAGGGAATCCTCTTTGGACACAGAGCACTGTTCTAGGCAGAGCTCCCATGCTGGGAGAGCCGCCACTGCCCCGACTGTCCAACTGCCTCAGGAACACACTTCTAGGGAGTGTGGGTCTGGCAGGCAGAACGGCCCGAGGGAGGAGCTCGGGCCTTCGGCTGTGGACAGCTTTCCCACTGCCAAGCCTTGGAGGAGTGCGTGGAGGCTGGGGCCTGCAGCGTTTTCCATCGGAGAGCACTGGGTGCCCAAAGCCTCCCCTGTGGCTTCCGAGCCCCTTCCCACCCACACGCCCTTGGCACCCACTCTGTTGCCAGAGGGAAGTCCTAAGCAGGACTCTCTAGCTTGTGCAGCCAGAGTGCCTCCTGCTTGGAAGTGGCCTCTGGCTCTCATTTGGAGTGAGGCTTCTCCCATGCTTGTCAGCCAGCACATGGTGCCATCGCTCCACCAGAGAACACTCTGCTTTGCCTTCAGCCATGGCTCGCCCCGCCGAGCTCTCTCTGCCTCAAGCAGAAACCCCAGTGTGTGTCCAGCCTCCAGAAAGCAGAGTGCCTTTGCCTGAGCACTGCTTTGCTGGGGCAGCATCCTGAAGGCCTCCTAGGGCCTTCTCTGCCCTAACCCAGTCGTGCCATTCGGCCCATGCGGGGAGCAACGTTCCCCCTTGGCAGGGCTCAGCGTGTGGGCTGTGTGTGGTTTCATGGCTGGGAAAGGGCAGATCCTGAAGCTGGCTGCCCTCCTGTGAATGGGGCCTGGCGGGCAGAGCCGGCATTCCCCGGTGGGGATGGAGGAGATCTGGGGCCTTCAAGCTGCATGCACATCCCCTCTCTGGCTGCCCCTCTTGCTTCTTCTCTGCTGCCAAGCCTCTCACACCGCACGTGCGTCTCACTGGAAGGAGCAGGCTGCTTGCCATTCTTGGGCAGGGAATCATCCCACACGCCTCGTTTCCTCGCAGGGGAGTGCAAACTGACCCAGAGCCTCCAGAGGAGCTGCAGTCTCTCCAGCCACAAAGGCCTGTAGCCGAGTCCATGACGGCCTGTTGCATGGAGGGCTTCTATGGGAGAGGGCCATGCTTCCCTGGCAGGGGCTCCTTCTCACACTGCTTTCCGTGGGGAAACCCTGCGTGTGCCAGGGGTCTCCTGTGTGCACAAAATCTCTCCCCAGTGCCTGAGGTGCAGGGAATCCTCTTTGGACACAGAGCACTGTTCTAGGCAGAGCTCCCATGCTGGGAGAGCCGCCACTGCCCCGACTGTCCAACTGCCTCAGGAACACACTTCTAGGGAGTGTGGGTCTGGCAGGCAGAACGGCCCGAGGGAGGAGCTCGGGCCTTCGGCTGTGGACAGCTTTCCCACTGCCAAGCCTTGGAGGAGTGCGTGGAGGCTGGGGCCTGCAGCGTTTTCCATCGGAGAGCACTGGGTTCCCAAAGCCTCCCCTGTGGCTTCTGAGCCCCATCCCACCCACACGCCCTTGGCACCCACTCTGTTGCCAGAGGGAAGTCCTAAGCAGGACTCTCTAGCTTGTGCAGCCAAAGTGCCTCCTGCTTGGAAGTGGAATCTGGACCTCATTTGGAGTGAGGCTTCTCCCATGCTTGTCAGCCAGCACATGGTGCCATTGCTCCACCAGAGAACACTCTGCTTTGCCTTCAGCCGTGGCTCGCCCTGCTGAGCTCTCTCTGCCTCAAGCAGAAACCCCAGTGTGTGTCCAGCCTCCAGAAAGCAGTGTGCCTTTGCCTGAGCACTGCTTTGCTGGGGTAGCACCCTGAAGGCCTCCTAGGGCCTTCTCTGCCCTAACCCAGTCGTGCCATTCGGCCCATGCGGGGAGCAACGTTCCCCCTTGGCAGGGCTCAGCGTGTGGGCTGTGTGTGGTTTCATGGCTGGGAAAGGGCAGATCCTGAAGCTGGCTGCCCTCCTGTGAATGGGGCCTGGCGGGCAGAGCCGGCATTCCCCGGTGGGGATGGAGGAGATCTGGGGCCTTCAAGCTGCATGCACATCCCCTCTCTGGCTGCCCCTCTTGCTTCTTCTCTGCTGCCAAGCCTCTCACACCGCACGTGCGTCTCACTGGAAGGAGCAGGCTGCTTGCCATTCTTGGGCAGGGAATCATCCCACACGCCTCGTTTCCTCACAGGGGAGTGCAAACTGACCCAGAGCCTCCAGAGGAGCTGCAGTCTCTCCAGCCACAAAGGCCTGTAGCCGAGTCCATGACGGCCTGTTGCATGGAGGGCTTCTATGGGAGAGGGCCATGCTTCCCTGGCAGGGGCTCCTTCTCACACTGCTTTCCGTGGGGAAACCCTGCGTGTGCCAGGGGTCTCCTGTGTGCACAAAATCTCTCCCCAGTGCCTGAGGTGCAGGGAATCCTCTTTGGACACAGAACACTGTTCTAGGTAGAGCTCCCATTCTGGGAGAGCCGCCACTGCCCCGACTGTCCAACTGCCTCAGGAACACACTTCTAGGGAGTGTGGGTCTGGCAGGCAGAACGGCCCGAGGGAGGAGCTCGGGCCTTCGGCTGTGGACAGCTTTCCCACTGCCAAGCCTTGGAGGAGTGCGTGGAGGCTGGGGCCTGCAGCGTTTTCCATCGGAGAGCACTGGGTGCCCAAAGCCTCCCCTGTGGCTTCCGAGCCCCTTCCCACCCACACGCCCTTGGCACCCACTCTGTTGCCAGAGGGAAGTCCTAAGCAGGACTCTCTAGCTTGTGCAGCCAGAGTGCCTCCTGCTTGGAAGTGGCCTCTGGACCTCATTTGGAGTGAGGCTTCTCCCATGCTTGTCAGCCAGCACGTGGTGCCATCGCTCCACCAGAGAAAACTCTGCTTTGCCTTCAGCCATGGCTCGCCCTGCTGAGCTCTCTCTGCCTCAAGCAGAAATCCCAGTGTGCGTCCAGCCTCCAGAAAGCAGAGTGCCTTTGCCTGAGCACTGCTTTGCTGGGGCAGCACCCTGAAGGCCTCCTAGGGCCTCTCTGCCCTAACCCAGTCGTGCCATTCGGCCCATGCGGGGAGCAACGTTCCCCCTTGGCAGGGCTCAGCGTGTGGGCTGTGTGTGGTTTCATGGCTGGGAAAGGGCAGATCCTGAAGCTGGGTGCCCTCCTGTGAATGGGGCCTGGCGGGCAGAGCCGGCATTCCCCGGTGGGGATGGAGGAGATCTGGGGCCTTCAAGCTGCATGCACATCCCCTCTCTGGCTGCCCCTCTTGCTTCTTCTCTGCTGCCAAGCCTCTCACACCGCACGTGCGTCTCACTGGAAGGAGCAGGCTGCTTGCCATTCTTGGGCAGGGAATCATCCCACACGCCTCGTTTCCTCGCAGGGGAGTGCAAACTGACCCAGAGCCTCCAGAGGAGCTGCAGTCTCTCCAGCCACAAAGGCCTGTAGCCGAGTCCATGACGGCCTGTTGCATGGAGGGCTTCTATGGGAGAGGGCCATGCTTCCCTGGCAGGGGCTCCTTCTCACACTGCTTTCCGTGGGGAAACCCTGCGTGTGCCAGGGGTCTCCTGTGTGCACAAAATCTCTCCCCAGTGCCTGAGGTGCAGGGAATCCTCTTTGGACACAGAGCACTGTTCTAGGCAGAGCTCCCATGCTGGGAGAGCCGCCACTGCCCCGACTGTCCAACTGCCTCAGGAACACACTTCGAGGGAGTGTGGGTCTGGCAGGCAGAACGGCCTGAGGGAGGAGCTCGGGCCTTCGGCTGTGGACAGCTTTCCCACTGCCAAGCCTTGGAGGAGTGCGTGGAGGCTGGGGCCTGCAGCGTTTTCCATCGGAGAGCACTGGGTTCCCAAAGCCTCCCCTGTGGCTTCTGAACCCCATCCCACCCACACGCCCTTGGCACCCACTCTGTTGCCAGAGGGAAGTCCTAAGCAGGACTCTCTAGCTTGTGCAGCCAGAGTGCCTCCTGCTTGGAAGTGGCCTCTGGACCTCATTTGGAGTGAGGCTTTTCCCATGCTTGTCAGCCAGCACATGGTGCCATTGCTCCACCAGTGAACACTCTGCTTTGCCTTCAGCCGTGGCTCGCCCTGCTGAGCTCTCTCTGCCTCAAGCAGAAATCCCAGTGTGCGTCCAGCCTCCAGAAAGCAGAGTGCCTTTGCCTGAGCACTGCTTTGCTGGGGCAGCACCCTGAAGGCCTCCTAGGGCCTCTCTGCCCTAACCCAGTCGTGCCATTCGGCCCATGCGGGGAGCAACGTTCCCCCTTGGCAGGGCTCAGCGTGTGGGCTGTGTGTGGTTTCATGGCTGGGAAAGGGCAGATCCTGAAGCTGGCTGCCCTCCTGTGAATGGGGCCTGGCGGGCAGAGCCGGCATTCCCCGGTGGGGATGGAGGAGATCTGGGGCCTTCAAGCTGCATGCACATCCCCTCTCTGGCTGCCCCTCTTGCTTCTTCTCTGCTGCCAAGCCTCTCACACCGCACGTGCGTCTCACTGGAAGGAGCAGGCTGCTTGCCATTCTTGGGCAGGGAATCATCCCACACGCCTCGTTTCCTCGCAGGGGAGTGCAAACTGACCCAGAGCCTCCAGAGGAGCTGCAGTCTCTCCAGCCACAAAGGCCTGTAGCCGATTCCATGACGGCCTGTTGCATGGAGGGCTTCTATGGGAGAGGGCCATGCTTCCCTGGCAGGGGCTCCTTCTCACACTGCTTTCCGTGGGGAAACCCTGCGTGTGCCAGGGGTCTCCTGTGTGCACAAAATCTCTCCCCAGTGCCTGAGGTGCAGGGAATCCTCTTTGGACACAGAGCACTGTTCTAGGCAGAGCTCCCATGCTGGGAGAGCCGCCACTGCCCCGACTGTCCAACTGCCTCAGGAACACACTTCTAGGGAGTGTGGGTCTGGCAGGCAGAACGGCCCGAGGGAGGAGCTCGGGCCTTCGGCTGTGGACAGCTTTCCCACTGCCAAGCCTTGGAGGAGTGCGTGGAGGCTGGGGCCTGCAGCGTTTTCCATCGGAGAGCACTGGGTGCCCAAAGCCTCCCCTGTGGCTTCCGAGCCCCTTCCCACCCACACGCCCTTGGCACCCACTCTGTTGCCAGAGGGAAGTCCTAAGCAGGACTCTCTAGCTTGTGCAGCCAGAGTGCCTCCTGCTTGGAAGTGGCCTCTGGACCTCATTTGGAGTGAGGCTTCTCCCATGCTTGTCAGCCAGCACATGGTGCCTTTGCTCCACCAGAGAACACTCTGCTTTGCCTTCAGCCATGGCTCGCCCTGCTGAGCTCTCTCTGCCTCAAGCAGAAATCCCAGTGTGCGTCCAGCCTCCAGAAAGCAGAGTGCCTTTGCCTGAGCACTGCTGTGCTGGGGCAGCACCCTGAAGGCCTCCTAGGGCCTCTCTGCCCTAACCCAGTCGTGCCATTCGGCCCATGCGGGGAGCAACGTTCCCCCTTGGCAGGGCTCAGCGTGTGGGCTGTGTGTGGTTTCATGGCTGGGAAAGGGCAGATCCTGAAGCTGGGTGCCCTCCTGTGAATGGGGCCTGGCGGGCAGAGCCGGCATTCCCCGGTGGGGATGGAGGAGATCTGGGGCCTTCAAGCTGCATGCACATCCCCTCTCTGGCTGCCCCTCTTGCTTCTTCTCTGCTGCCAAGCCTCTCACACCGCACGTGCGTCTCACTGGAAGGAGCAGGGTGCTTGCCATCCTTGGGCAGGGAATCATCCCACACGCCTCGTTTCCTCGCAGGGGAGTGCAAACTGACCCAGAGCCTCCAGAGGAGCTGCAGTCTCTCCAGCCACAAAGGCCTGTAGCCGAGTCCATGACGGCCTGTTGCATGGAGGGCTTCTATGGGAGAGGGCCATGCTTCCCTGGCAGGGGCTCCTTCTCACACTGCTTTCCGTGGGGAAACCCTGCGTGTGCCAGGGGTCTCCTGTGTGCACAAAATCTCTCCCCAGTGCCTGAGGTGCAGGGAATCCTCTTTGGACACAGAGCACTGTTCTAGGCAGAGCTCCCATGCTGGGAGAGCCGCCACTGCCCCGACTGTCCAACTGCCTCAGGAACACACTTCTAGGGAGTGTGGGTCTGGCAGGCAGAACGGCCCGAGGGAGGAGCTCGGGCCTTCGGCTGTGGACAGCTTTCCCACTGCCAAGCCTTGGAGGAGTGCGTGGAGGCTGGGGCCTGCAGCGTTTTCCATCGGAGAGCACTGGGTGCCCAAAGCCTCCCCTGTGGCTTCCGAGCCCCTTCCCACCCACACGCCCTTGGCACCCACTCTGTTGCCAGAGGGAAGTCCTAAGCAGGACTCTCTAGCTTGTGCAGCCAGAGTGCCTCCTGCTTGGAAGTGGCCTCTGGACCTCATTTGGAGTGAGGCTTCTCCCATGCTTGTCAGCCAGCACATGGTGCCATCGCTCCACCAGAGAACACTCTGCTTTGCCTTCAGCCATGGCTCGCCCCGCCGAGCTCTCTCTGCCTCAAGCAGAAACCCCAGTGTGTGTCCAGCCTCCAGAAAGCAGTGTGCCTTTGCCTGAGCACTGCTTTGCTGGGGTAGCACCCTGAAGGCCTCCTAGGGCCTTCTCTGCCCTAACCCAGTCGTGCCATTCGGCCCATGCAGGGAGCAACGTTCCCCCTTGGCAGGGCTCAGCGTGTGGGCTGTGTGTGGTTTCATGGCTGGGAAAGGGCAGATCCTGAAGCTGGCTGCCCTCCTGTGAATGGGGCCTGGCGGGCAGAGCCGGCATTCCCCGGTGGGGATGGAGGAGATCTGGGGCCTTCAAGCTGCATGCACATCCCCTCTCTGGCTGCCCCTCTTGCTTCTTCTCTGCTGCCAAGCCTCTCACACCGCACGTGCGTCTCACTGGAAGGAGCAGGCTGCTTGCCATTCTTGGGCAGGGAATCATCCCACACGCCTCGTTTCCTCGCAGGGGAGTGCAAACTGACCCAGAGCCTCCAGAGGAGCTGCAGTCTCTCCAGCCACAAAGGCCTGTAGCCGAGTCCATGACGGCCTGTTGCATGGAGGGCTTCTATGGGAGAGGGCCATGCTTCCCTGGCAGGGGCTCCTTCTCACACTGCTTTCCGTGGGGAAACCCTGCGTGTGCCAGGGGTCTCCTGTGTGCACAAAATCTCTCCCCAGTGCCTGAGGTGCAGGGAATCCTTTTTGGACACAGAACACTGTTCTAGGTAGAGCTCCCATTCTGGGAGAGCCGCCACTGCCCCGACTGTCCAACTGCCTCAGGAACACACTTCTAGGGAGTGTGGGTCTGGCAGGCAGAACGGCCCGAGGGAGGAGCTCGGGCCTTCGGCTGTGGACAGCTTTCCCACTGCCAAGCCTTGGAGGAGTGCGTGGAGGCTGGGGCCTGCAGCGTTTTCCATCGGAGAGCACTGGGTGCCCAAAGCCTCCCCTGTGGCTTCCGAGCCCCTTCCCACCCACACGCCCTTGGCACCCACTCTGTTGCCAGAGGGAAGTCCTAAGCAGGACTCTCTAGCTTGTGCAGCCAGAGTGCCTCCTGCTTGGAAGTGGCCTCTGGACCTCATTTGGAGTGAGGCTTCTCCCATGCTTGTCAGCCAGCACATGGTGCCATCGCTCCACCAGAGAACACTCTGCTTTGCCTTCAGCCATGGCTCGCCCCGCCGAGCTCTCTCTGCCTCAAGCAGAAACCCCACTGTGTGTCCAGCCTCCAGAAAGCAGTGTGCCTTTGCCTGAGCACTGCTTTGCTGGGGTAGCACCCTGAAGGCCTCCTAGGGCCTTCTCTGCCCTAACCCAGTCGTGCCATTCGGCCCATGCGGGGAGCAACGTTCCTCCTTGGCAGGGCTCAGCGTGTGGGCTGTGTGTGGTTTGATGGCTGGGAAAGGGCAGATCCTGAAGCTGGGTGCCCTCCTGTGAATGGGGCCTGGCGGGCAGAGCCGGCATTCCCCGGTGGGGATGGAGGAGATCTGGGGCCTTCAAGCTGCATGCACATCCCCTCTCTGGCTGCCCCTCTTGCTTCTTCTCTGCTGCCAAGCCTCTCACACCGCACGTGCGTCTCACTGGAAGGAGCAGGCTGCTTGCCATTCTTGGGCAGGGAATCATCCCACACGCCTCGTTTCCTCGCAGGGGAGTGCAAACTGACCCAGAGCCTCCAGAGGAGCTGCAGTCTCTCCAGCCACAAAGGCCTGTAGCCGAGTCCATGACGGCCTGTTGCATGGAGGGCTTCTATGGGAGAGGGCCATGCTTCCCTGGCAGGGGCTCCTTCTCACACTGCTTTCCGTGGGGAAACCCTGCGTGTGCCAGGGGTCTCCTGTGTGCACAAAATCTCTCCCCAGTGCCTGAGGTGCAGGGAATCCTCTTTGGACACAGAGCACTGTTCTAGGCAGAGCTCCCATGCTGGGAGAGCCGCCACTGCCCCGACTGTCCAACTGCCTCAGGAACACACTTCTAGGGAGTGTGGGTCTGGCAGGCAGAACGGCCCGAGGGAGGAGCTCGGGCCTTCGGCTGTGGACAGCTTTCCCACTGCCAAGCCTTGGAGGAGTGCGTGGAGGCTGGGGCCTGCAGCGTTTTCCATCGGAGAGCACTGGGTGCCCAAAGCCTCCCCTGTGGCTTCCGAGCCCCTTCCCACCCACACGCCCTTGGCACCCACTCTGTTGCCAGAGGGAAGTCCTAAGCAGGACTCTCTAGCTTGTGCAGCCAGAGTGCCTCCTGCTTGGAAGTGGCCTCTGGCTCTCATTTGGAGTGAGGCTTCTCCCATGCTTGTCAGCCAGCACGTGGTGCCATCGCTCCACCAGAGAACACTCTGCTTTGCCTTCAGCCATGGCTCGCCCCGCCGAGCTCTCTCTGCCTCAAGCAGAAACCCCAGTGTGTGTCCAGCCTCCAGAAAGCAGTGTGCCTTTGCCTGAGCACTGCTTTGCTGGGGTAGCACCCTGAAGGCCTCCTAGGGCCTTCTCTGCCCTAACCCAGTCGTGCCATTCGGCCCATGCGGGGAGCAACGTTCCCCCTTGGCAGGGCTCAGCGTGTGGGCTGTGTGTGGTTTCATGGCTGGGAAAGGGCAGATCCTGAAGCTGGCTGCCCTCCTGTGAATGGGGCCTGGCGGGCAGAGCCGGCATTCCCCGGTGGGGATGGAGGAGATCTGGGGCCTTCAAGCTGCATGCACATCCCCTCTCTGGCTGCCCCTCTTGCTTCTTCTCTGCTGCCAAGCCTCTCACACCGCACGTGCGTCTCACTGGAAGGAGCAGGCTGCTTGCCATTCTTGGGCAGGGAATCATCCCACACGCCTCGTTTCCTCGCAGGGGAGTGCAAACTGACCCAGAGCCTCCAGAGGAGCTGCAGTCTCTCCAGCCACAAAGGCCTGTAGCCGAGTCCATGACGGCCTGTTGCATGGAGGGCTTCTATGGGAGAGGGCCATGCTTCCCTGGCAGGGGCTCCTTCTCACACTGCTTTCCGTGGGGAAACCCTGCGTGTGCCAGGGGTCTCCTGTGTGCACAAAATCTCTCCCCAGTGCCTGAGGTGCAGGGAATCCTTTTTGGACACAGAACACTGTTCTAGGTAGAGCTCCCATTCTGGGAGAGCCGCCACTGCCCCGACTGTCCAACTGCCTCAGGAACACACTTCTAGGGAGTGTGGGTCTGGCAGGCAGAACGGCCCGAGGGAGGAGCTCGGGCCTTCGGCTGTGGACAGCTTTCCCACTGCCAAGCCTTGGAGGAGTGCGTGGAGGCTGGGGCCTGCAGCGTTTTCCATCGGAGAGCACTGGGTGCCCAAAGCCTCCCCTGTGGCTTCCGAGCCCCTTCCCACCCACACGCCCTTGGCACCCACTCTGTTGCCAGAGGGAAGTCCTAAGCAGGACTCTCTAGCTTGTGCAGCCAGAGTGCCTCCTGCTTGGAAGTGGCCTCTGGACCTCATTTGGAGTGAGGCTTCTCCCATGCTTGTCAGCCAGCACATGGTGCCATCGCTCCACCAGAGAACACTCTGCTTTGCCTTCAGCCATGGCTCGCCCCGCCGAGCTCTCTCTGCCTCAAGCAGAAACCCCACTGTGTGTCCAGCCTCCAGAAAGCAGTGTGCCTTTGCCTGAGCACTGCTTTGCTGGGGTAGCACCCTGAAGGCCTCCTAGGGCCTTCTCTGCCCTAACCCAGTCGTGCCATTCGGCCCATGCGGGGAGCAACGTTCCTCCTTGGCAGGGCTCAGCGTGTGGGCTGTGTGTGGTTTGATGGCTGGGAAAGGGCAGATCCTGAAGCTGGGTGCCCTCCTGTGAATGGGGCCTGGCGGGCAGAGCCGGCATTCCCCGGTGGGGATGGAGGAGATCTGGGGCCTTCAAGCTGCATGCACATCCCCTCTCTGGCTGCCCCTCTTGCTTCTTCTCTGCTGCCAAGCCTCTCACACCGCACGTGCGTCTCACTGGAAGGAGCAGGCTGCTTGCCATTCTTGGGCAGGGAATCATCCCACACGCCTCGTTTCCTCGCAGGGGAGTGCAAACTGACCCAGAGCCTCCAGAGGAGCTGCAGTCTCTCCAGCCACAAAGGCCTGTAGCCGAGTCCATGACGGCCTGTTGCATGGAGGGCTTCTATGGGAGAGGGCCATGCTTCCCTGGCAGGGGCTCCTTCTCACACTGCTTTCCGTGGGGAAACCCTGCGTGTGCCAGGGGTCTCCTGTGTGCACAAAATCTCTCCCCAGTGCCTGAGGTGCAGGGAATCCTCTTTGGACACAGAGCACTGTTCTAGGCAGAGCTCCCATGCTGGGAGAGCCGCCACTGCCCCGACTGTCCAACTGCCTCAGGAACACACTTCTAGGGAGTGTGGGTCTGGCAGGCAGAACGGCCCGAGGGAGGAGCTCGGGCCTTCGGCTGTGGACAGCTTTCCCACTGCCAAGCCTTGGAGGAGTGCGTGGAGGCTGGGGCCTGCAGCGTTTTCCATCGGAGAGCACTGGGTGCCCAAAGCCTCCCCTGTGGCTTCCGAGCCCCTTCCCACCCACACGCCCTTGGCACCCACTCTGTTGCCAGAGGGAAGTCCTAAGCAGGACTCTCTAGCTTGTGCAGCCAGAGTGCCTCCTGCTTGGAAGTGGCCTCTGGCTCTCATTTGGAGTGAGGCTTCTCCCATGCTTGTCAGCCAGCACGTGGTGCCATCGCTCCACCAGAGAACACTCTGCTTTGCCTTCAGCCATGGCTCGCCCCGCCGAGCTCTCTCTGCCTCAAGCAGAAACCCCAGTGTGTGTCCAGCCTCCAGAAAGCAGTGTGCCTTTGCCTGAGCACTGCTTTGCTGGGGTAGCACCCTGAAGGCCTCCTAGGGCCTTCTCTGCCCTAACCCAGTCGTGCCATTCGGCCCATGCGGGGAGCAACGTTCCCCCTTGGCAGGGCTCAGCGTGTGGGCTGTGTGTGGTTTCATGGCTGGGAAAGGGCAGATCCTGAAGCTGGCTGCCCTCCTGTGAATGGGGCCTGGCGGGCAGAGCCGGCATTCCCCGGTGGGGATGGAGGAGATCTGGGGCCTTCAAGCTGCATGCACATCCCCTCTCTGGCTGCCCCTCTTGCTTCTTCTCTGCTGCCAAGCCTCTCACACCGCACGTGCGTCTCACTGGAAGGAGCAGGCTGCTTGCCATTCTTGGGCAGGGAATCATCCCACACGCCTCGTTTCCTCACAGGGGAGTGCAAACTGACCGAGAGCCTCCAGAGGAGCTGCAGTCTCTCCAGCCACAAAGGCGTGTAGCCGAGTCCATGACGGCCTGTTGCATGGAGGGCTTCTATGGGAGAGGGCCATGCTTCCCTGGCAGGGGCTCCTTCTCACACTGCTTTCCGTGGGGAAACCCTGCGTGTGCCAGGGGTCTCCTGTGTGCACAAAATCTCTCCCCAGTGCCTGAGGTGCAGGGAATCCTCTTTGGACACAGAACACTGTTCTAGGTAGAGCTCCCATTCTGGGAGAGCCGCCACTGCCCCGACTGTCCAACTGCCTCAGGAACACACTTCTAGGGAGTGTGGGTCTGGCAGGCAGAACGGCCCGAGGGAGGAGCTCGGGCCTTCGGCTGTGGACAGCTTTCCCACTGCCAAGCCTTGGAGGAGTGCGTGGAGGCTGGGGCCTGCAGCGTTTTCCATCGGAGAGCACTGGGTGCCCAAAGCCTCCCCTGTGGCTTCCGAGCCCCTTCCCACCCACACGCCCTTGGCACCCACTCTGTTGCCAGAGGGAAGTCCTAAGCAGGACTCTCTAGCTTGTGCAGCCAGAGTGCCTCCTGCTTGGAAGTGGCCTCTGGACCTCATTTGGAGTGAGGCTTCTCCCATGCTTGTCAGCCAGCACATGGTGCCTTTGCTCCACCAGAGAACACTCTGCTTTGCCTTCAGCCATGGCTCGCCCTGCTGAGCTCTCTCTGCCTCAAGCAGAAATCCCAGTGTGCGTCCAGCCTCCAGAAAGCAGAGTGCCTTTGCCTGAGCACTGCTGTGCTGGGGCAGCACCCTGAAGGCCTCCTAGGGCCTCTCTGCCCTAACCCAGTCGTGCCATTCGGCCCATGCGGGGAGCAACGTTCCCCCTTGGCAGGGCTCAGCGTGTGGGCTGTGTGTGGTTTCATGGCTGGGAAAGGGCAGATCCTGAAGCTGGGTGCCCTCCTGTGAATGGGGCCTGGCGGGCAGAGCCGGCATTCCCCGGTGGGGATGGAGGAGATCTGGGGCCTTCAAGCTGCATGCACATCCCCTCTCTGGCTGCCCCTCTTGCTTCTTCTCTGCTGCCAAGCCTCTCACACCGCACGTGCGTCTCACTGGAAGGAGCAGGCTGCTTGCCATTCTTGGGCAGGGAATCATCCCACACGCCTCGTTTCCTCGCAGGGGAGTGCAAACTGACCCAGAGCCTCCAGAGGAGCTGCAGTCTCTCCAGCCCCAAAGGCCTGTAGCCGAGTCCATGACGGCCTGTTGCATGGAGGGCTTCTATGGGAGAGGGCCATGCTTCCCTGGCAGGGGCTCCTTCTCACACTGCTTTCCGTGGGGAAACCCTGCGTGTGCCAGGGGTCTCCTGTGTGCACAAAATCTCTCCCCAGTGCCTGAGGTGCAGGGAATCCTCTTTGGACACAGAGCACTGTTCTAGGCAGAGCTCCCATGCTGGGAGAGCCGCCACTGCCCCGACTGTCCAACTGCCTCAGGAACACACTTCTAGGGAGTGTGGGTCTGGCAGGCAGAACGGCCCGAGGGAGGAGCTCGGGCCTTCGGCTGTGGACAGCTTTCCCACTGCCAAGCCTTGGAGGAGTGCGTGGAGGCTGGGGCCTGCAGCGTTTTCCATCGGAGAGCACTGGGTGCCCAAAGCCTCCCCTGTGGCTTCCGAGCCCCTTCCCACCCACACGCCCTTGGCACCCACTCTGTTGCCAGAGGGAAGTCCTAAGCAGGACTCTCTAGCTTGTGCAGCCAGAGTGCCTCCTGCTTGGAAGTGGCCTCTGGCTCTCATTTGGAGTGAGGCTTCTCCCATGCTTGTCAGCCAGCACGTGGTGCCATCGCTCCACCAGAGAACACTCTGCTTTGCCTTCAGCCATGGCTCGCCCCGCCGAGCTCTCTCTGCCTCAAGCAGAAACCCCAGTGTGTGTCCAGCCTCCAGAAAGCAGTGTGCCTTTGCCTGAGCACTGCTTTGCTGGGGTAGCACCCTGAAGGCCTCCTAGGGCCTTCTCTGCCCTAACCCAGTCGTGCCATTCGGCCCATGCGGGGAGCAACGTTCCCCCTTGGCAGGGCTCAGCGTGTGGGCTGTGTGTGGTTTCATGGCTGGGAAAGGGCAGATCCTGAAGCTGGCTGCCCTCCTGTGAATGGGGCCTGGCGGGCAGAGCCGGCATTCCCCGGTGGGGATGGAGGAGATCTGGGGCCTTCAAGCTGCATGCACATCCCCTCTCTGGCTGCCCCTCTTGCTTCTTCTCTGCTGCCAAGCCTCTCACACCGCACGTGCGTCTCACTGGAAGGAGCAGGCTGCTTGCCATTCTTGGGCAGGGAATCATCCCACACGCCTCGTTTCCTCACAGGGGAGTGCAAACTGACCCAGAGCCTCCAGAGGAGCTGCAGTCTCTCCAGCCACAAAGGCCTGTAGCCGAGTCCATGACGGCCTGTTGCATGGAGGGCTTCTATGGGAGAGGGCCATGCTTCCCTGGCAGGGGCTCCTTCTCACACTGCTTTCCGTGGGGAAACCCTGCGTGTGCCAGGGGTCTCCTGTGTGCACAAAATCTCTCCCCAGTGCCTGAGGTGCAGGGAATCCTCTTTGGACACAGAGCACTGTTCTAGGCAGAGCTCCCATGCTGGGAGAGCCGCCACTGCCCCGACTGTCCAACTGCCTCAGGAACACACTTCTAGGGAGTGTGGGTCTGGCAGGCAGAACGGCCCGAGGGAGGAGCTCGGGCCTTCGGCTGTGGACAGCTTTCCCACTGCCAAGCCTTGGAGGAGTGCGTGGAGGCTGGGGCCTGCAGCGTTTTCCATCGGAGAGCACTGGGTGCCCAAAGCCTCCCCTGTGGCTTCCGAGCCCCTTCCCACCCACACGCCCTTGGCACCCACTCTGTTGCCAGAGGGAAGTCCTAAGCAGGACTCTCTAGCTTGTGCAGCCAGAGTGCCTCCTGCTTGGAAGTGGCCTCTGGACCTCATTTGGAGTGAGGCTTCTCCCATGCTTGTCAGCCAGCACATGGTGCCATCGCTCCACCAGAGAACACTCTGCTTTGCCTTCAGCCATGGCTCGCCCCGCCGAGCTCTCTCTGCCTCAAGCAGAAACCCCAGTGTGTGTCCAGCCTCCAGAAAGCAGTGTGCCTTTGCCTGAGCACTGCTTTGCTGGGGAGGCACCCTGAAGGCCTCCTAGGGCCTTCTCTGCCCTAACCCAGTCGTGCCATTCGGCCCATGCGGGGAGCAACGTTCCCCCTTGGCAGGGCTCAGCGTGTGGGCTGTGTGTGGTTTCATGGCTGGGAAAGGGCAGATCCTGAAGCTGGGTGCCCTCCTGTGAATGGGGCCTGGCGGGCAGAGCCGGCATTCCCCGGTGGGGATGGAGGAGATCTGGGGCCTTCAAGCTGCATGCACATCCCCTCTCTGGCTGCCCCTCTTGCTTCTTCTCTGCTGCCAAGCCTCTCACACCACACGTGCGTCTCACTGGAAGGAGCAGGCTGCTTGCCATTCTTGGGCAGGGAATCATCCCACACGCCTCGTTTCCTCGCAGGGGAGTGCAAACTGACCCAGAGCCTCCAGAGGAGCTGCAGTCTCTCCAGCCACAAAGGCCTGTAGCCGAGTCCATGACGGCCTGTTGCATGGAGGGCTTCTATGGGAGAGGGCCATGCTTCCCTGGCAGGGGCTCCTTCTCACACTGCTTTCCGTGGGGAAACCCTGCGTGTGCCAGGGGTCTCCTGTGTGCACAAAATCTCTCCCCAGTGCCTGAGGTGCAGGGAATCCTCTTTGGACACAGAACACTGTTCTAGGTAGAGCTCCCATTCTGGGAGAACCGCCACTGCCCCGACTGTCCAACTGCCTCAGGAACACACTTCTAGGGAGTGTGGGTCTGGCAGGCAGAACGGCCCGAGGGAGGAGCTCGGGCCTTCGGCTGTGGACAGCTTTCCCACTGCCAAGCCTTGGAGGAGTGCGTGGAGGCTGGGGCCTGCAGCGTTTTCCATCGGAGAGCACTGGGTGCCCAAAGCCTCCCCTGTGGCTTCCGAGCCCCTTCCCACCCACACGCCCTTGGCACCCACTCTGTTGCCAGAGGGAAGTCCTAAGCAGGACTCTCTAGCTTGTGCAGCCAGAGTGCCTCCTGCTTGGAAGTGGCCTCTGGACCTCATTTGGAGTGAGGCTTCTCCCATGCTTGTCAGCCAGCACATGGTGCCATCGCTCCACCAGAGGACACTCTGCTTTGCCTTCAGCCATGGCTCGCCCCGCCGAGCTCTCTCTGCCTCAAGCAGAAACCCCAGTGTGTGTCCAGCCTCCAGAAAGCAGTGTGCCTTTGCCTGAGCACTGCTTTGCTGGGGTAGCACCCTGAAGGCCTCCTAGGGCCTTCTCTGCCCTAACCCAGTCGTGCCATTCGGCCCATGCGGGGAGCAACGTTCCCCCTTGGCAGGGCTCAGCGTGTGGGCTGTGTGTGGTTTCATGGCTGGGAAAGGGCAGATCCTGAAGCTGGGTGCCCTCCTGTGAATGGGGCCTGGCGGGCAGAGCCGGCATTCCCCGGTGGGGATGGAGGAGATCTGGGGCCTTCAAGCTGCATGCACATCCCCTCTCTGGCTGCCCCTCTTGCTTCTTCTCTGCTGCCAAGCCTCTCACACCGCACGTGCGTCTCACTGGAAGGAGCAGGCTGCTTGCCATTCTTGGGCAGGGAATCATCCCACACGCCTCGTTTCCTCGCAGGGGAGTGCAAACTGACCCAGAGCCTCCAGAGGAGCTGCAGTCTCTCCAGCCACAAAGGCCTGTAGCCGAGTCCATGACGGCCTGTTGCATGGAGGGCTTCTATGGGAGAGGGCCATGCTTCCCTGGCAGGGGCTCCTTCTCACACTGCTTTCCGTGGGGAAACCCTGCGTGTGCCAGGGGTCTCCTGTGTGCACAAAATCTCTCCCCAGTGCCTGAGGTGCAGGGAATCCTCTTTCGACACAGAGCACTGTTCTAGGCAGAGCTCCCATGCTGGGAGAGCCGCCACTGCCCCGACTGTCCAACTGCCTCAGGAACACACTTCTAGGGAGTGTGGGTCTGGCAGGCAGAACGGCCCGAGGGAGGAGCTCGGGCCTTCGGCTGTGGACAGCTTTCCCACTGCCAAGCCTTGGAGGAGTGCGTGGAGGCTGGGGCCTGCAGCGTTTTCCATCGGAGAGCACTGGGTGCCCAAAGCCTCCCCTGTGGCTTCCGAGCCCCTTCCCACCCACACGCCCTTGGCACCCACTCTGTTGCCAGAGGGAAGTCCTAAGCAGGACTCTCTAGCTTGTGCAGCCAGAGTGCCTCCTGCTTGGAAGTGGCCTCTGGACCTCATTTGGAGTGAGGCTTCTCCCATGCTTGTCAGCCAGCACATGGTGCCATCGCTCCACCAGAGGACACTCTGCTTTGCCTTCAGCCATGGCTCGCCCCGCCGAGCTCTCTCTGCCTCAAGCAGAAACCCCAGTGTGTGTCCAGCCTCCAGAAAGCAGTGTGCCTTTGCCTGAGCACTGCTTTGCTGGGGTAGCACCCTGAAGGCCTCCTAGGGCCTTCTCTGCCCTAACCCAGTCGTGCCATTCGGCCCATGCGGGGAGCAACGTTCCCCCTTGGCAGGGCTCAGCGTGTGGGCTGTGTGTGGTTTCATGGCTGGGAAAGGGCAGATCCTGAAGCTGGGTGCCCTCCTGTGAATGGGGCCTGGCGGGCAGAGCCGGCATTCCCCGGTGGGGATGGAGGAGATCTGGGGCCTTCAAGCTGCATGCACATCCCCTCTCTGGCTGCCCCTCTTGCTTCTTCTCTGCTGCCAAGCCTCTCACACCGCACGTGCGTCTCACTGGAAGGAGCAGGCTGCTTGCCATTCTTGGGCAGGGAATCATCCCACACGCCTCGTTTCCTCGCAGGGGAGTGCAAACTGACCCAGAGCCTCCAGAGGAGCTGCAGTCTCTCCAGCCACAAAGGCCTGTAGCCGAGTCCATGACGGCCTGTTGCATGGAGGGCTTCTATGGGAGAGGGCCATGCTTCCCTGGCAGGGGCTCCTTCTCACACTGCTTTCCGTGGGGAAACCCTGCGTGTGCCAGGGGTCTCCTGTGTGCACAAAATCTCTCCCCAGTGCCTGAGGTGCAGGGAATCCTCTTTGGACACAGAGCACTGTTCTAGGCAGAGCTCCCATGCTGGGAGAGCCGCCACTGCCCCGACTGTCCAACTGCCTCAGGAACACACTTCGAGGGAGTGTGGGTCTGGCAGGCAGAACGGCCCGAGGGAGGAGCTCGGGCCTTCGGCTGTGGACAGCTTTCCCACTGCCAAGCCTTGGAGGAGTGCGTGGAGGCTGGGGCCTGCAGCGTTTTCCATCGGAGAGCACTGGGTGCCCAAAGCCTCCCCTGTGGCTTCCGAGCCCCTTCCCACCCACACGCCCTTGGCACCCACTCTGTTGCCAGAGGGAAGTCCTAAGCAGGACTCTCTAGCTTGTGCAGCCAGAGTGCCTCCTGCTTGGAAGTGGCCTCTGGACCTCATTTGGAGTGAGGCTTCTCCCATGCTTGTCAGCCAGCACATGGTGCCATTGCTCCACCAGAGAACACTCTGCTTTGCCTTCAGCCATGGCTCGCCCTGCTGAGCTCTCTCTGCCTCAAGCAGAAATCCCAGTGTGCGTCCAGCCTCCAGAAAGCAGAGTGCCTTTGCCTGAGCACTGCTTTGCTGGGGCAGCACCCTGAAGGCCTCCTAGGGCCTCTCTGCCCTAACCCAGTCGTGCCATTCGGCCCATGCGGGGAGCAACGTTCCCCCTTGGCAGGGCTCAGCGTGTGGGCTGTGTGTGGTTTCATGGCTGGGAAAGGGCAGATCCTGAAGCTGGGTGCCCTCCTGTGAATGGGGCCTGGCGGGCAGAGCCGGCATTCCCCGGTGGGGATGGAGGAGATCTGGGGCCTTCAAGCTGCATGCACATCCCCTCTCTGGCTGCCCCTCTTGCTTCTTCTCTGCTGCCAAGCCTCTCACACCGCACGTGCGTCTCACTGGAAGGAGCAGGCTGCTTGCCATTCTTGGGCAGGGAATCATCCCACACGCCTCGTTTCCTCGCAGGGGAGTGCAAACTGACCCAGAGCCTCCAGAGGAGCTGCAGTCTCTCCAGCCACAAAGGCCTGTAGCCGAGTCCATGACGGCCTGTTGCATGGAGGGCTTCTATGGGAGAGGGCCATGCTTCCCTGGCAGGGGCTCCTTCTCACACTGCTTTCCGTGGGGAAACCCTGCGTGTGCCAGGGGTCTCCTGTGGGCACAAAATCTCTCCCCAGTGCCTGAGGTGCAGGGAATCCTCTTTGGACACAGAACACTGTTCTAGGTAGAGCTCCCATTCTGGGAGAGCCGCCACTGCCCCGACTGTCCAACTGCCTCAGGAACACACTTCTAGGGAGTGTGGGTCTGGCAGGCAGAACGGCCCGAGGGAGGAGCTCGGGCCTTCGGCTGTGGACAGCTTTCCCACTGCCAAGCCTTGGAGGAGTGCGTGGAGGCTGGGGCCTGCAGCGTTTTCCATCGGAGAGCACTGGGTGCCCAAAGCCTCCCCTGTGGCTTCCGAGCCCCTTCCCACCCACACGCCCTTGGCACCCACTCTGTTGCCAGAGGGAAGTCCTAAGCAGGACTCTCTAGCTTGTGCAGCCAGAGTGCCTCCTGCTTGGAAGTGGCCTCTGGACCTCATTTGGAGTGAGGCTTCTCCCATGCTTGTCAGCCAGCACATGGTGCCATCGCTCCACCAGAGGACACTCTGCTTTGCCTTCAGCCATGGCTCGCCCCGCCGAGCTCTCTCTGCCTCAAGCAGAAACCCCAGTGTGTGTCCAGCCTCCAGAAAGCAGTGTGCCTTTGCCTGAGCACTGCTTTGCTGGGGTAGCACCCTGAAGGCCTCCTAGGGCCTTCTCTGCCCTAACCCAGTCGTGCCATTCGGCCCATGCGGGGAGCAACGTTCCCCCTTGGCAGGGCTCAGCGTGTGGGCTGTGTGTGGTTTCATGGCTGGGAAAGGGCAGATCCTGAAGCTGGGTGCCCTCCTGTGAATGGGGCCTGGCGGGCAGAGCCGGCATTCCCCGGTGGGGATGGAGGAGATCTGGGGCCTTCAAGCTGCATGCACATCCCCTCTCTGGCTGCCCCTCTTGCTTCTTCTCTGCTGCCAAGCCTCTCACACCGCACGTGCGTCTCACTGGAAGGAGCAGGCTGCTTGCCATTCTTGGGCAGGGAATCATCCCACACGCCTCGTTTCCTCGCAGGGGAGTGCAAACTGACCCAGAGCCTCCAGAGGAGCTGCAGTCTCTCCAGCCACAAAGGCCTGTAGCCGAGTCCATGACGGCCTGTTGCATGGAGGGCTTCTATGGGAGAGGGCCATGCTTCCCTGGCAGGGGCTCCTTCTCACACTGCTTTCCGTGGGGAAACCCTGCGTGTGCCAGGGGTCTCCTGTGTGCACAAAATCTCTCCCCAGTGCCTGAGGTGCAGGGAATCCTCTTTCGACACAGAGCACTGTTCTAGGCAGAGCTCCCATGCTGGGAGAGCCGCCACTGCCCCGACTGTCCAACTGCCTCAGGAACACACTTCTAGGGAGTGTGGGTCTGGCAGGCAGAACGGCCCGAGGGAGGAGCTCGGGCCTTCGGCTGTGGACAGCTTTCCCACTGCCAAGCCTTGGAGGAGTGCGTGGAGGCTGGGGCCTGCAGCGTTTTCCATCGGAGAGCACTGGGTGCCCAAAGCCTCCCCTGTGGCTTCCGAGCCCCTTCCCACCCACACGCCCTTGGCACCCACTCTGTTGCCAGAGGGAAGTCCTAAGCAGGACTCTCTAGCTTGTGCAGCCAGAGTGCCTCCTGCTTGGAAGTGGCCTCTGGACCTCATTTGGAGTGAGGCTTCTCCCATGCTTGTCAGCCAGCACGTGGTGCCATCGCTCCACCAGAGAACACTCTGCTTTGCCTTCAGCCATGGCTCGCCCCGCCGAGCTCTCTCTGCCTCAAGCAGAAACCCCAGTGTGTGTCCAGCCTCCAGAAAGCAGTGTGCCTTTGCCTGAGCACTGCTTTGCTGGGGTAGCACCCTGAAGGCCTCCTAGGGCCTTCTCTGCCCTAACCCAGTCGTGCCATTCGGCCCATGCGGGGAGCAACGTTCCCCCTTGGCAGGGCTCAGCGTGTGGGCTGTGTGTGGTTTCATGGCTGGGAAAGGGCAGATCCTGAAGCTGGGTGCCCTCCTGTGAATGGGGCCTGGCGGGCAGAGCCGGCATTCCCCGGTGGGGATGGAGGAGATCTGGGGCCTTCAAGCTGCATGCACATCCCCTCTCTGGCTGCCCCTCTTGCTTCTTCTCTGCTGCCAAGCCTCTCACACCGCACGTGCGTCTCACTGGAAGGAGCAGGCTGCTTGCCATTCTTGGGCAGGGAATCATCCCACACGCCTCGTTTCCTCGCAGGGGAGTGCAAACTGACCCAGAGCCTCCAGAGGAGCTGCAGTCTCTCCAGCCACAAAGGCCTGTAGCCGAGTCCATGACGGCCTGTTGCATGGAGGGCTTCTATGGGAGAGGGCCATGCTTCCCTGGCAGGGGCTCCTTCTCACACTGCTTTCCGTGGGGAAACCCTGCGTGTGCCAGGGGTCTCCTGTGTGCACAAAATCTCTCCCCAGTGCCTGAGGTGCAGGGAATCCTCTTTGGACACAGAGCACTGTTCTAGGCAGAGCTCCCATGCTGGGAGAGCCGCCACTGCCCCGACTGTCCAACTGCCTCAGGAACACACTTCTAGGGAATGTGGGTCTGGCAGGCAGAACGGCCCGAGGGAGGAGCTCGGGCCTTCGGCTGTGGACAGCTTTCCCACTGCCAAGCCTTGGAGGAGTGCGTGGAGGCTGGGGCCTGCAGCGTTTTCCATCGGAGAGCACTGGGTGCCCAAAGCCTCCCCTGTGGCTTCCGAGCCCCTTCCCACCCACACGCCCTTGGCACCCACTCTGTTGCCAGAGGGAAGTCCTAAGCAGGACTCTCTAGCTTGTGCAGCCAGAGTGCCTCCTGCTTGGAAGTGGCCTCTGGACCTCATTTGGAGTGAGGCTTCTCCCATGCTTGTCAGCCAGCACATGGTGCCATTGCTCCACCAGAGAACACTCTGCTTTGCCTTCAGCCATGGCTCGCCCTGCTGAGCTCTCTCTGCCTCAAGCAGAAATCCCAGTGTGCGTCCAGCCTCCAGAAAGCAGAGTGCCTTTGCCTGAGCACTGCTTTGCTGGGGCAGCACCCTGAAGGCCTCCTAGGGCCTCTCTGCCCTAACCCAGTCGTGCCATTCGGCCCATGCGGGGAGCAACGTTCCCCCTTGGCAGGGCTCAGCGTGTGGGCTGTGTGTGGTTTCATGGCTGGGAAAGGGCAGATCCTGAAGCTGGGTGCCCTCCTGTGAATGGGGCCTGGCGGGCAGAGCCGGCATTCCCCGGTGGGGATGGAGGAGATCTGGGGCCTTCAAGCTGCATGCACATCCCCTCTCTGGCTGCCCCTCTTGCTTCTTCTCTGCTGCCAAGCCTCTCACACCGCACGTGCGTCTCACTGGAAGGAGCAGGCTGCTTGCCATTCTTGGGCAGGGAATCATCCCACACGCCTCGTTTCCTCGCAGGGGAGTGCAAACTGACCCAGAGCCTCCAGAGGAGCTGCAGTCTCTCCAGCCACAAAGGCCTGTAGCCGAGTCCATGACGGCCTGTTGCATGGAGGGCTTCTATGGGAGAGGGCCATGCTTCCCTGGCAGGGGCTCCTTCTCACACTGCTTTCCGTGGGGAAACCCTGCGTGTGCCAGGGGTCTCCTGTGTGCACAAAATCTCTCCCCAGTGCCTGAGGTGCAGGGAATCCTCTTTGGACACAGAGCACTGTTCTAGGCAGAGCTCCCATGCTGGGAGAGCCGCCACTGCCCCGACTGTCCAACTGCCTCAGGAACACACTTCGAGGGAGTGTGGGTCTGGCAGGCAGAACGGCCCGAGGGAGGAGCTCGGGCCTTCGGCTGTGGACAGCTTTCCCACTGCCAAGCCTTGGAGGAGTGCGTGGAGGCTGGGGCCTGCAGCGTTTTCCATCGGAGAGCACTGGGTGCCCAAAGCCTCCCCTGTGGCTTCCGAGCCCCTTCCCACCCACACGCCCTTGGCACCCACTCTGTTGCCAGAGGGAAGTCCTAAGCAGGACTCTCTAGCTTGTGCAGCCAGAGTGCCTCCTGCTTGGAAGTGGCCTCTGGACCTCATTTGGAGTGAGGCTTCTCCCATGCTTGTCAGCCAGCACATGGTGCCATTGCTCCACCAGAGAACACTCTGCTTTGCCTTCAGCCATGGCTCGCCCTGCTGAGCTCTCTCTGCCTCAAGCAGAAATCCCAGTGTGCGTCCAGCCTCCAGAAAGCAGAGTGCCTTTGCCTGAGCACTGCTTTGCTGGGGCAGCACCCTGAAGGCCTCCTAGGGCCTCTCTGCCCTAACCCAGTCGTGCCATTCGGCCCATGCGGGGAGCAACGTTCCCCCTTGGCAGGGCTCAGCGTGTGGGCTGTGTGTGGTTTCATGGCTGGGAAAGGGCAGATCCTGAAGCTGGGTGCCCTCCTGTGAATGGGGCCTGGCGGGCAGAGCCGGCATTCCCCGGTGGGGATGGAGGAGATCTGGGGCCTTCAAGCTGCATGCACATCCCCTCTCTGGCTGCCCCTCTTGCTTCTTCTCTGCTGCCAAGCCTCTCACACCGCACGTGCGTCTCACTGGAAGGAGCAGGCTGCTTGCCATTCTTGGGCAGGGAATCATCCCACACGCCTCGTTTCCTCGCAGGGGAGTGCAAACTGACCCAGAGCCTCCAGAGGAGCTGCAGTCTCTCCAGCCACAAAGGCCTGTAGCCGAGTCCATGACGGCCTGTTGCATGGAGGGCTTCTATGGGAGAGGGCCATGCTTCCCTGGCAGGGGCTCCTTCTCACACTGCTTTCCGTGGGGAAACCCTGCGTGTGCCAGGGGTCTCCTGTGTGCACAAAATCTCTCCCCAGTGCCTGAGGTGCAGGGAATCCTCTTTGGACACAGAGCACTGTTCTAGGCAGAGCTCCCATGCTGGGAGAGCCGCCACTGCCCCGACTGTCCAACTGCCTCAGGAACACACTTCGAGGGAGTGTGGGTCTGGCAGGCAGAACGGCCCGAGGGAGGAGCTCGGGCCTTCGGCTGTGGACAGCTTTCCCACTGCCAAGCCTTGGAGGAGTGCGTGGAGGCTGGGGCCTGCAGCGTTTTCCATCGGAGAGCACTGGGTGCCCAAAGCCTCCCCTGTGGCTTCCGAGCCCCTTCCCACCCACACGCCCTTGGCACCCACTCTGTTGCCAGAGGGAAGTCCTAAGCAGGACTCTCTAGCTTGTGCAGCCAGAGTGCCTCCTGCTTGGAAGTGGCCTCTGGACCTCATTTGGAGTGAGGCTTCTCCCATGCTTGTCAGCCAGCACATGGTGCCATTGCTCCACCAGAGAACACTCTGCTTTGCCTTCAGCCATGGCTCGCCCTGCTGAGCTCTCTCTGCCTCAAGCAGAAATCCCAGTGTGCGTCCAGCCTCCAGAAAGCAGAGTGCCTTTGCCTGAGCACTGCTTTGCTGGGGCAGCACCCTGAAGGCCTCCTAGGGCCTCTCTGCCCTAACCCAGTCGTGCCATTCGGCCCATGCGGGGAGCAACGTTCCCCCTTGGCAGGGCTCAGCGTGTGGGCTGTGTGTGGTTTCATGGCTGGGAAAGGGCAGATCCTGAAGCTGGGTGCCCTCCTGTGAATGGGGCCTGGCGGGCAGAGCCGGCATTCCCCGGTGGGGATGGAGGAGATCTGGGGCCTTCAAGCTGCATGCACATCCCCTCTCTGGCTGCCCCTCTTGCTTCTTCTCTGCTGCCAAGCCTCTCACACCGCACGTGCGTCTCACTGGAAGGAGCAGGCTGCTTGCCATTCTTGGGCAGGGAATCATCCCACACGCCTCGTTTCCTCGCAGGGGAGTGCAAACTGACCCAGAGCCTCCAGAGGAGCTGCAGTCTCTCCAGCCACAAAGGCCTGTAGCCGAGTCCATGACGGCCTGTTGCATGGAGGGCTTCTATGGGAGAGGGCCATGCTTCCCTGGCAGGGGCTCCTTCTCACACTGCTTTCCGTGGGGAAACCCTGCGTGTGCCAGGGGTCTCCTGTGTGCACAAAATCTCTCCCCAGTGCCTGAGGTGCAGGGAATCCTCTTTGGACACAGAGCACTGTTCTAGGCAGAGCTCCCATGCTGGGAGAGCCGCCACTGCCCCGACTGTCCAACTGCCTCAGGAACACACTTCGAGGGAGTGTGGGTCTGGCAGGCAGAACGGCCCGAGGGAGGAGCTCGGGCCTTCGGCTGTGGACAGCTTTCCCACTGCCAAGCCTTGGAGGAGTGCGTGGAGGCTGGGGCCTGCAGCGTTTTCCATCGGAGAGCACTGGGTGCCCAAAGCCTCCCCTGTGGCTTCCGAGCCCCTTCCCACCCACACGCCCTTGGCACCCACTCTGTTGCCAGAGGGAAGTCCTAAGCAGGACTCTCTAGCTTGTGCAGCCAGAGTGCCTCCTGCTTGGAAGTGGCCTCTGGACCTCATTTGGAGTGAGGCTTCTCCCATGCTTGTCAGCCAGCACATGGTGCCATTGCTCCACCAGAGAACACTCTGCTTTGCCTTCAGCCATGGCTCGCCCTGCTGAGCTCTCTCTGCCTCAAGCAGAAATCCCAGTGTGCGTCCAGCCTCCAGAAAGCAGAGTGCCTTTGCCTGAGCACTGCTTTGCTGGGGCAGCACCCTGAAGGCCTCCTAGGGCCTCTCTGCCCTAACCCAGTCGTGCCATTCGGCCCATGCGGGGAGCAACGTTCCCCCTTGGCAGGGCTCAGCGTGTGGGCTGTGTGTGGTTTCATGGCTGGGAAAGGGCAGATCCTGAAGCTGGGTGCCCTCCTGTGAATGGGGCCTGGCGGGCAGAGCCGGCATTCCCCGGTGGGGATGGAGGAGATCTGGGGCCTTCAAGCTGCATGCACATCCCCTCTCTGGCTGCCCCTCTTGCTTCTTCTCTGCTGCCAAGCCTCTCACACCGCACGTGCGTCTCACTGGAAGGAGCAGGCTGCTTGCCATTCTTGGGCAGGGAATCATCCCACACGCCTCGTTTCCTCGCAGGGGAGTGCAAACTGACCCAGAGCCTCCAGAGGAGCTGCAGTCTCTCCAGCCACAAAGGCCTGTAGCCGAGTCCATGACGGCCTGTTGCATGGAGGGCTTCTATGGGAGAGGGCCATGCTTCCCTGGCAGGGGCTCCTTCTCACACTGCTTTCCGTGGGGAAACCCTGCGTGTGCCAGGGGTCTCCTGTGTGCACAAAATCTCTCCCCAGTGCCTGAGGTGCAGGGAATCCTCTTTGGACACAGAGCACTGTTCTAGGCAGAGCTCCCATGCTGGGAGAGCCGCCACTGCCCCGACTGTCCAACTGCCTCAGGAACACACTTCGAGGGAGTGTGGGTCTGGCAGGCAGAACGGCCCGAGGGAGGAGCTCGGGCCTTCGGCTGTGGACAGCTTTCCCACTGCCAAGCCTTGGAGGAGTGCGTGGAGGCTGGGGCCTGCAGCGTTTTCCATCGGAGAGCACTGGGTGCCCAAAGCCTCCCCTGTGGCTTCCGAGCCCCTTCCCACCCACACGCCCTTGGCACCCACTCTGTTGCCAGAGGGAAGTCCTAAGCAGGACTCTCTAGCTTGTGCAGCCAGAGTGCCTCCTGCTTGGAAGTGGCCTCTGGACCTCATTTGGAGTGAGGCTTCTCCCATGCTTGTCAGCCAGCACATGGTGCCATTGCTCCACCAGAGAACACTCTGCTTTGCCTTCAGCCATGGCTCGCCCTGCTGAGCTCTCTCTGCCTCAAGCAGAAATCCCAGTGTGCGTCCAGCCTCCAGAAAGCAGAGTGCCTTTGCCTGAGCACTGCTTTGCTGGGGCAGCACCCTGAAGGCCTCCTAGGGCCTTCTCTGCCCTAACCCAGTCGTGCCATTCGGCCCATGCAGGGAGCAACGTTCCCCCTTGGCAGGGCTCAGCGTGTGGGCTGTGTGTGGTTTCATGGCTGGGAAAGGGCAGATCCTGAAGCTGGCTGCCCTCCTGTGAATGGGGCCTGGCGGGCAGAGCCGGCATTCCCCGGTGGGGATGGAGGAGATCTGGGGCCTTCAAGCTGCATGCACATCCCCTCTCTGGCTGCCCCTCTTGCTTCTTCTCTGCTGCCAAGCCTCTCACACCGCACGTGCGTCTCACTGGAAGGAGCAGGCTGCTTGCCATTCTTGGGCAGGGAATCATCCCACACGCCTCGTTTCCTCGCAGGGGAGTGCAAACTGACCCAGAGCCTCCAGAGGAGCTGCAGTCTCTCCAGCCACAAAGGCCTGTAGCCGAGTCCATGACGGCCTGTTGCATGGAGGGCTTCTATGGGAGAGGGCCATGCTTCCCTGGCAGGGGCTCCTTCTCACACTGCTTTCCGTGGGGAAACCCTGCGTGTGCCAGGGGTCTCCTGTGTGCACAAAATCTCTCCCCAGTGCCTGAGGTGCAGGGAATCCTCTTTGGACACAGAACACTGTTCTAGGTAGAGCTCCCATTCTGGGAGAGCCGCCACTGCCCCGACTGTCCAACTGCCTCAGGAACACACTTCTAGGGAGTGTGGGTCTGGCAGGCAGAACGGCCCGAGGGAGGAGCTCGGGCCTTCGGCTGTGGACAGCTTTCCCACTGCCAAGCCTTGGAGGAGTGCGTGGAGGCTGGGGCCTGCAGCGTTTTCCATCGGAGAGCACTGGGTGCCCAAAGCCTCCCCTGTGGCTTCCGAGCCCCTTCCCACCCACACGCCCTTGGCACCCACTCTGTTGCCAGAGGGAAGTCCTAAGCAGGACTCTCTAGCTTGTGCAGCCAGAGTGCCTCCTGCTTGGAAGTGGCCTCTGGACCTCATTTGGAGTGAGGCTTCTCCCATGCTTGTCAGCCAGCACATGGTGCCATCGCTCCACCAGAGAACACTCTGCTTTGCCTTCAGCCATGGCTCGCCCCGCCGAGCTCTCTCTGCCTCAAGCAGAAACCCCAGTGTGTGTCCAGCCTCCAGAAAGCAGTGTGCCTTTGCCTGAGCACTGCTTTGCTGGGGTAGCACCCTGAAGGCCTCCTAGGGCCTTCTCTGCCCTAACCCAGTCGTGCCATTCGGCCCATGCGGGGAGCAACGTTCCCCCTTGGCAGGGCTCAGCGTGTGGGCTGTGTGTGGTTTCATGGCTGGGAAAGGGCAGATCCTGAAGCTGGCTGCCCTCCTGTGAATGGGGCCTGGCGGGCAGAGCCGGCATTCCCCGGTGGGGATGGAGGAGATCTGGGGCCTTCAAGCTGCATGCACATCCCCTCTCTGGCTGCCCCTGTTGCTTCTTCTCTGCTGCCAAGCCTCTCACACCGCACGTGCGTCTCACTGGAAGGAGCAGGCTGCTTGCCATTCTTGGGCAGGGAATCATCCCACACGCCTCGTTTCCTCACAGGGGAGTGCAAACTGACCCAGAGCCTCCAGAGGAGCTGCAGTCTCTCCAGCCACAAAGGCCTGTAGCCGAGTCCATGACGGCCTGTTGCATGGAGGGCTTCTATGGGAGAGGGCCATGCTTCCCTGGCAGGGGCTCCTTCTCACACTGCTTTCCGTGGGGAAACCCTGCGTGTGCCAGGGGTCTCCTGTGTGCACAAAATCTCTCCCCAGTGCCTGAGGTGCAGGGAATCCTCTTTGGACACAGAGCACTGTTCTAGGCAGAGCTCCCATGCTGGGAGAGCCGCCACTGCCCCGACTGTCCAACTGCCTCAGGAACACACTTCTAGGGAGTGTGGGTCTGGCAGGCAGAACGGCCCGAGGGAGGAGCTCGGGCCTTCGGCTGTGGACAGCTTTCCCACTGCCAAGCCTTGGAGGAGTGCGTGGAGGCTGGGGCCTGCAGCGTTTTCCATCGGAGAGCACTGGGTGCCCAAAGCCTCCCCTGTGGCTTCCGAGCCCCTTCCCACCCACACGCCCTTGGCACCCACTCTGTTGCCAGAGGGAAGTCCTAAGCAGGACTCTCTAGCTTGTGCAGCCAGAGTGCCTCCTGCTTGGAAGTGGCCTCTGGACCTCATTTGGAGTGAGGCTTCTCCCATGCTTGTCAGCCAGCACGTGGTGCCATCGCTCCACCAGAGAACACTCTGCTTTGCCTTCAGCCATGGCTCGCCCCGCCGAGCTCTCTCTGCCTCAAGCAGAAACCCCAGTGTGTGTCCAGCCTCCAGAAAGCAGTGTGCCTTTGCCTGAGCACTGCTTTGCTGGGGTAGCACCCTGAAGGCCTCCTAGGGCCTTCTCTGCCCTAACCCAGTCGTGCCATTCGGCCCATGCGGGGAGCAACGTTCCCCCTTGGCAGGGCTCAGCGTGTGGGCTGTGTGTGGTTTCATGGCTGGGAAAGGGCAGATCCTGAAGCTGGGTGCCCTCCTGTGAATGGGGCCTGGCGGGCAGAGCCGGCATTCCCCGGTGGGGATGGAGGAGATCTGGGGCCTTCAAGCTGCATGCACATCCCCTCTCTGGCTGCCCCTCTTGCTTCTTCTCTGCTGCCAAGCCTCTCACACCGCACGTGCGTCTCACTGGAAGGAGCAGGCTGCTTGCCATTCTTGGGCAGGGAATCATCCCACACGCCTCGTTTCCTCGCAGGGGAGTGCAAACTGACCCAGAGCCTCCAGAGGAGCTGCAGTCTCTCCAGCCACAAAGGCCTGTAGCCGAGTCCATGACGGCCTGTTGCATGGAGGGCTTCTATGGGAGAGGGCCATGCTTCCCTGGCAGGGGCTCCTTCTCACACTGCTTTCCGTGGGGAAACCCTGCGTGTGCCAGGGGTCTCCTGTGTGCACAAAATCTCTCCCCAGTGCCTGAGGTGCAGGGAATCCTCTTTGGACACAGAGCACTGTTCTAGGCAGAGCTCCCATGCTGGGAGAGCCGCCACTGCCCCGACTGTCCAACTGCCTCAGGAACACACTTCTAGGGAATGTGGGTCTGGCAGGCAGAACGGCCCGAGGGAGGAGCTCGGGCCTTCGGCTGTGGACAGCTTTCCCACTGCCAAGCCTTGGAGGAGTGCGTGGAGGCTGGGGCCTGCAGCGTTTTCCATCGGAGAGCACTGGGTGCCCAAAGCCTCCCCTGTGGCTTCCGAGCCCCTTCCCACCCACACGCCCTTGGCACCCACTCTGTTGCCAGAGGGAAGTCCTAAGCAGGACTCTCTAGCTTGTGCAGCCAGAGTGCCTCCTGCTTGGAAGTGGCCTCTGGACCTCATTTGGAGTGAGGCTTCTCCCATGCTTGTCAGCCAGCACATGGTGCCATTGCTCCACCAGAGAACACTCTGCTTTGCCTTCAGCCATGGCTCGCCCTGCTGAGCTCTCTCTGCCTCAAGCAGAAATCCCAGTGTGCGTCCAGCCTCCAGAAAGCAGAGTGCCTTTGCCTGAGCACTGCTTTGCTGGGGCAGCACCCTGAAGGCCTCCTAGGGCCTCTCTGCCCTAACCCAGTCGTGCCATTCGGCCCATGCGGGGAGCAACGTTCCCCCTTGGCAGGGCTCAGCGTGTGGGCTGTGTGTGGTTTCATGGCTGGGAAAGGGCAGATCCTGAAGCTGGGTGCCCTCCTGTGAATGGGGCCTGGCGGGCAGAGCCGGCATTCCCCGGTGGGGATGGAGGAGATCTGGGGCCTTCAAGCTGCATGCACATCCCCTCTCTGGCTGCCCCTCTTGCTTCTTCTCTGCTGCCAAGCCTCTCACACCGCACGTGCGTCTCACTGGAAGGAGCAGGCTGCTTGCCATTCTTGGGCAGGGAATCATCCCACACGCCTCGTTTCCTCGCAGGGGAGTGCAAACTGACCCAGAGCCTCCAGAGGAGCTGCAGTCTCTCCAGCCACAAAGGCCTGTAGCCGAGTCCATGACGGCCTGTTGCATGGAGGGCTTCTATGGGAGAGGGCCATGCTTCCCTGGCAGGGGCTCCTTCTCACACTGCTTTCCGTGGGGAAACCCTGCGTGTGCCAGGGGTCTCCTGTGTGCACAAAATCTCTCCCCAGTGCCTGAGGTGCAGGGAATCCTCTTTGGACACAGAGCACTGTTCTAGGCAGAGCTCCCATGCTGGGAGAGCCGCCACTGCCCCGACTGTCCAACTGCCTCAGGAACACACTTCGAGGGAGTGTGGGTCTGGCAGGCAGAACGGCCCGAGGGAGGAGCTCGGGCCTTCGGCTGTGGACAGCTTTCCCACTGCCAAGCCTTGGAGGAGTGCGTGGAGGCTGGGGCCTGCAGCGTTTTCCATCGGAGAGCACTGGGTGCCCAAAGCCTCCCCTGTGGCTTCCGAGCCCCTTCCCACCCACACGCCCTTGGCACCCACTCTGTTGCCAGAGGGAAGTCCTAAGCAGGACTCTCTAGCTTGTGCAGCCAGAGTGCCTCCTGCTTGGAAGTGGCCTCTGGACCTCATTTGGAGTGAGGCTTCTCCCATGCTTGTCAGCCAGCACATGGTGCCATTGCTCCACCAGAGAACACTCTGCTTTGCCTTCAGCCATGGCTCGCCCTGCTGAGCTCTCTCTGCCTCAAGCAGAAATCCCAGTGTGCGTCCAGCCTCCAGAAAGCAGAGTGCCTTTGCCTGAGCACTGCTTTGCTGGGGCAGCACCCTGAAGGCCTCCTAGGGCCTCTCTGCCCTAACCCAGTCGTGCCATTCGGCCCATGCGGGGAGCAACGTTCCCCCTTGGCAGGGCTCAGCGTGTGGGCTGTGTGTGGTTTCATGGCTGGGAAAGGGCAGATCCTGAAGCTGGGTGCCCTCCTGTGAATGGGGCCTGGCGGGCAGAGCCGGCATTCCCCGGTGGGGATGGAGGAGATCTGGGGCCTTCAAGCTGCATGCACATCCCCTCTCTGGCTGCCCCTCTTGCTTCTTCTCTGCTGCCAAGCCTCTCACACCGCACGTGCGTCTCACTGGAAGGAGCAGGCTGCTTGCCATTCTTGGGCAGGGAATCATCCCACACGCCTCGTTTCCTCGCAGGGGAGTGCAAACTGACCCAGAGCCTCCAGAGGAGCTGCAGTCTCTCCAGCCACAAAGGCCTGTAGCCGAGTCCATGACGGCCTGTTGCATGGAGGGCTTCTATGGGAGAGGGCCATGCTTCCCTGGCAGGGGCTCCTTCTCACACTGCTTTCCGTGGGGAAACCCTGCGTGTGCCAGGGGTCTCCTGTGTGCACAAAATCTCTCCCCAGTGCCTGAGGTGCAGGGAATCCTCTTTGGACACAGAGCACTGTTCTAGGCAGAGCTCCCATGCTGGGAGAGCCGCCACTGCCCCGACTGTCCAACTGCCTCAGGAACACACTTCGAGGGAGTGTGGGTCTGGCAGGCAGAACGGCCCGAGGGAGGAGCTCGGGCCTTCGGCTGTGGACAGCTTTCCCACTGCCAAGCCTTGGAGGAGTGCGTGGAGGCTGGGGCCTGCAGCGTTTTCCATCGGAGAGCACTGGGTGCCCAAAGCCTCCCCTGTGGCTTCCGAGCCCCTTCCCACCCACACGCCCTTGGCACCCACTCTGTTGCCAGAGGGAAGTCCTAAGCAGGACTCTCTAGCTTGTGCAGCCAGAGTGCCTCCTGCTTGGAAGTGGCCTCTGGACCTCATTTGGAGTGAGGCTTCTCCCATGCTTGTCAGCCAGCACATGGTGCCATTGCTCCACCAGAGAACACTCTGCTTTGCCTTCAGCCATGGCTCGCCCTGCTGAGCTCTCTCTGCCTCAAGCAGAAATCCCAGTGTGCGTCCAGCCTCCAGAAAGCAGAGTGCCTTTGCCTGAGCACTGCTTTGCTGGGGCAGCACCCTGAAGGCCTCCTAGGGCCTCTCTGCCCTAACCCAGTCGTGCCATTCGGCCCATGCGGGGAGCAACGTTCCCCCTTGGCAGGGCTCAGCGTGTGGGCTGTGTGTGGTTTCATGGCTGGGAAAGGGCAGATCCTGAAGCTGGGTGCCCTCCTGTGAATGGGGCCTGGCGGGCAGAGCCGGCATTCCCCGGTGGGGATGGAGGAGATCTGGGGCCTTCAAGCTGCATGCACATCCCCTCTCTGGCTGCCCCTCTTGCTTCTTCTCTGCTGCCAAGCCTCTCACACCGCACGTGCGTCTCACTGGAAGGAGCAGGCTGCTTGCCATTCTTGGGCAGGGAATCATCCCACACGCCTCGTTTCCTCGCAGGGGAGTGCAAACTGACCCAGAGCCTCCAGAGGAGCTGCAGTCTCTCCAGCCACAAAGGCCTGTAGCCGAGTCCATGACGGCCTGTTGCATGGAGGGCTTCTATGGGAGAGGGCCATGCTTCCCTGGCAGGGGCTCCTTCTCACACTGCTTTCCGTGGGGAAACCCTGCGTGTGCCAGGGGTCTCCTGTGTGCACAAAATCTCTCCCCAGTGCCTGAGGTGCAGGGAATCCTCTTTGGACACAGAGCACTGTTCTAGGCAGAGCTCCCATGCTGGGAGAGCCGCCACTGCCCCGACTGTCCAACTGCCTCAGGAACACACTTCTAGGGAGTGTGGGTCTGGCAGGCAGAACGGCCCGAGGGAGGAGCTCGGGCCTTCGGCTGTGGACAGCTTTCCCACTGCCAAGCCTTGGAGGAGTGCGTGGAGGCTGGGGCCTGCAGCGTTTTCCATCGGAGAGCACTGGGTGCCCAAAGCCTCCCCTGTGGCTTCCGAGCCCCTTCCCACCCACACGCCCTTGGCACCCACTCTGTTGCCAGAGGGAAGTCCTAAGCAGGACTCTCTAGCTTGTGCAGCCAGAGTGCCTCCTGCTTGGAAGTGGCCTCTGGACCTCATTTGGAGTGAGGCTTCTCCCATGCTTGTCAGCCAGCACATGGTGCCATCGCTCCACCAGAGGACACTCTGCTTTGCCTTCAGCCATGGCTCGCCCCGCCGAGCTCTCTCTGCCTCAAGCAGAAACCCCAGTGTGTGTCCAGCCTCCAGAAAGCAGTGTGCCTTTGCCTGAGCACTGCTTTGCTGGGGTAGCACCCTGAAGGCCTCCTAGGGCCTTCTCTGCCCTAACCCAGTCGTGCCATTCGGCCCATGCGGGGAGCAACGTTCCCCCTTGGCAGGGCTCAGCGTGTGGGCTGTGTGTGGTTTCATGGCTGGGAAAGGGCAGATCCTGAAGCTGGGTGCCCTCCTGTGAATGGGGCCTGGCGGGCAGAGCCGGCATTCCCCGGTGGGGATGGAGGAGATCTGGGGCCTTCAAGCTGCATGCACATCCCCTCTCTGGCTGCCCCTCTTGCTTCTTCTCTGCTGCCAAGCCTCTCACACCGCACGTGCGTCTCACTGGAAGGAGCAGGCTGCTTGCCATTCTTGGGCAGGGAATCATCCCACACGCCTCGTTTCCTCGCAGGGGAGTGCAAACTGACCCAGAGCCTCCAGAGGAGCTGCAGTCTCTCCAGCCACAAAGGCCTGTAGCCGAGTCCATGACGGCCTGTTGCATGGAGGGCTTCTATGGGAGAGGGCCATGCTTCCCTGGCAGGGGCTCCTTCTCACACTGCTTTCCGTGGGGAAACCCTGCGTGTGCCAGGGGTCTCCTGTGTGCACAAAATCTCTCCCCAGTGCCTGAGGTGCAGGGAATCCTCTTTGGACACAGAACACTGTTCTAGGTAGAGCTCCCATGCTGGGAGAGCCGCCACTGCCCCGACTGTCCAACTGCCTCAGGAACACACTTCTAGGGAGTGTGGGTCTGGCAGGCAGAACGGCCCGAGGGAGGAGCTCGGGCCTTCGGCTGTGGACAGCTTTCCCACTGCCAAGCCTTGGAGGAGTGCGTGGAGGCTGGGGCCTGCAGCGTTTTCCATCGGAGAGCACTGGGTGCCCAAAGCCTCCCCTGTGGCTTCCGAGCCCCTTCCCACCCACACGCCCTTGGCACCCACTCTGTTGCCAGAGGGAAGTCCTAAGCAGGACTCTCTAGCTTGTGCAGCCAGAGTGCCTCCTGCTTGGAAGTGGCCTCTGGACCTCATTTGGAGTGAGGCTTCTCCCATGCTTGTCAGCCAGCACGTGGTGCCATCGCTCACCCAGAGAACACTCTGCTTTGCCTTCAGCCATGGCTCGCCCCGCCGAGCTCTCTCTGCCTCAAGCAGAAACCCCAGTGTGCGTCCAGCCTCCAGAAAGCAGAGTGCCTTTGCCTGAGCACTGCTTTGCTGGGGCAGCACCCTGAAGGCCTCCTAGGGCCTTCTCTGCCCTAACCCAGTCGTGCCATTCGGCCCATGCGGGGAGCAACGTTCCCCCTTGGCAGGGCTCAGCGTGTGGGCTGTGTGTGGTTTGATGGCTGGGAAAGGGCAGATCCTGAAGCTGGGTGCCCTCCTGTGAATGGGGCCTGGCGGGCAGAGCCGGCATTCCCCGGTGGGGATGGAGGAGATCTGGGGCCTTCAAGCTGCATGCACATCCCCTCTCTGGCTGCCCCTCTTGCTTCTTCTCTGCTGCCAAGCCTCTCACACCGCACGTGCGTCTCACTGGAAGGAGCAGGCTGCTTGCCATTCTTGGGCAGGGAATCATCCCACACGCCTCGTTTCCTCGCAGGGGAGTGCAAACTGACCCAGAGCCTCCAGAGGAGCTGCAGTCTCTCCAGCCACAAAGGCCTGTAGCCGAGTCCATGACGGCCTGTTGCATGGAGGGCTTCTATGGGAGAGGGCCATGCTTCCCTGGCAGGGGCTCCTTCTCACACTGCTTTCCGTGGGGAAACCCTGCGTGTGCCAGGGGTCTCCTGTGTGCACAAAATCTCTCCCCAGTGCCTGAGGTGCAGGGAATCCTCTTTGGACACAGAGCACTGTTCTAGGCAGAGCTCCCATGCTGGGAGAGCCGCCACTGCCCCGACTGTCCAACTGCCTCAGGAACACACTTCTAGGGAGTGTGGGTCTGGCAGGCAGAACGGCCCGAGGGAGGAGCTCGGGCCTTCGGCTGTGGACAGCTTTCCCACTGCCAAGCCTTGGAGGAGTGCGTGGAGGCTGGGGCCTGCAGCGTTTTCCATCGGAGAGCACTGGGTGCCCAAAGCCTCCCCTGTGGCTTCCGAGCCCCTTCCCACCCACACGCCCTTGGCACCCACTCTGTTGCCAGAGGGAAGTCCTAAGCAGGACTCTCTAGCTTGTGCAGCCAGAGTGCCTCCTGCTTGGAAGTGGCCTCTGGCTCTCATTTGGAGTGAGGCTTCTCCCATGCTTGTCAGCCAGCACATGGTGCCATTGCTCCACCAGAGAACACTCTGCTTTGCCTTCAGCCATGGCTCGCCCCGCCGAGCTCTCTCTGCCTCAAGCAGAAACCCCAGTGTGTGTCCAGCCTCCAGAAAGCAGAGTGCCTTTGCCTGAGCACTGCTTTGCTGGGGCAGCACCCTGAAGGCCTCCTAGGGCCTTCTCTGCCCTAACCCAGTCGTGCCATTCGGCCCATGTGGGGAGCAACGTTCCCCCTTGGCAGGGCTCAGCGTGTGGGCTGTGTGTGGTTTCATGGCTGGGAAAGGGCAGATCCTGAAGCTGGGTGCCCTCCTGTGAATGGGGCCTGGCGGGCAGAGCCGGCATTCCCCGGTGGGGATGGAGGAGATCTGGGGCCTTCAAGCTGCATGCACATCCCCTCTCTGGCTGCCCCTCTTGCTTCTTCTCTGCTGCCAAGCCTCTCACACCGCACGTGCGTCTCACTGGAAGGAGCAGGCTGCTTGCCATTCTTGGGCAGGGAATCATCCCACACGCCTCGTTTCCTCGCAGGGGAGTGCAAACTGACCCAGAGCCTCCAGAGGAGCTGCAGTCTCTCCAGCCACAAAGGCCTGTAGCCGAGTCCATGACGGCCTGTTGCATGGAGGGCTTCTATGGGAGAGGGCCATGCTTCCCTGGCAGGGGCTCCTTCTCACACTGCTTTCCGTGGGGAAACCCTGCGTGTGCCAGGGGTCTCCTGTGTGCACAAAATCTCTCCCCAGTGCCTGAGGTGCAGGGAATCCTCTTTGGACACAGAGCACTGTTCTAGGCAGAGCTCCCATGCTGGGAGAGCCGCCACTGCCCCGACTGTCCAACTGCCTCAGGAACACACTTCGAGGGAGTGTGGGTCTGGCAGGCAGAACGGCCCGAGGGAGGAGCTCGGGCCTTCGGCTGTGGACAGCTTTCCCACTGCCAAGCCTTGGAGGAGTGCGTGGAGGCTGGGGCCTGCAGCGTTTTCCATCGGAGAGCACTGGGTGCCCAAAGCCTCCCCTGTGGCTTCCGAGCCCCTTCCCACCCACACGCCCTTGGCACCCACTCTGTTGCCAGAGGGAAGTCCTAAGCAGGACTCTCTAGCTTGTGCAGCCAGAGTGCCTCCTGCTTGGAAGTGGCCTCTGGACCTCATTTGGAGTGAGGCTTCTCCCATGCTTGTCAGCCAGCACATGGTGCCATTGCTCCACCAGAGAACACTCTGCTTTGCCTTCAGCCATGGCTCGCCCTGCTGAGCTCTCTCTGCCTCAAGCAGAAATCCCAGTGTGCGTCCAGCCTCCAGAAAGCAGAGTGCCTTTGCCTGAGCACTGCTTTGCTGGGGCAGCACCCTGAAGGCCTCCTAGGGCCTCTCTGCCCTAACCCAGTCGTGCCATTCGGCCCATGCGGGGAGCAACGTTCCCCCTTGGCAGGGCTCAGCGTGTGGGCTGTGTGTGGTTTCATGGCTGGGAAAGGGCAGATCCTGAAGCTGGGTGCCCTCCTGTGAATGGGGCCTGGCGGGCAGAGCCGGCATTCCCCGGTGGGGATGGAGGAGATCTGGGGCCTTCAAGCTGCATGCACATCCCCTCTCTGGCTGCCCCTCTTGCTTCTTCTCTGCTGCCAAGCCTCTCACACCGCACGTGCGTCTCACTGGAAGGAGCAGGCTGCTTGCCATTCTTGGGCAGGGAATCATCCCACACGCCTCGTTTCCTCGCAGGGGAGTGCAAACTGACCCAGAGCCTCCAGAGGAGCTGCAGTCTCTCCAGCCACAAAGGCCTGTAGCCGAGTCCATGACGGCCTGTTGCATGGAGGGCTTCTATGGGAGAGGGCCATGCTTCCCTGGCAGGGGCTCCTTCTCACACTGCTTTCCGTGGGGAAACCCTGCGTGTGCCAGGGGTCTCCTGTGTGCACAAAATCTCTCCCCAGTGCCTGAGGTGCAGGGAATCCTCTTTGGACACAGAGCACTGTTCTAGGCAGAGCTCCCATGCTGGGAGAGCCGCCACTGCCCCGACTGTCCAACTGCCTCAGGAACACACTTCTAGGGAGTGTGGGTCTGGCAGGCAGAACGGCCCGAGGGAGGAGCTCGGGCCTTCGGCTGTGGACAGCTTTCCCACTGCCAAGCCTTGGAGGAGTGCGTGGAGGCTGGGGCCTGCAGCGTTTTCCATCGGAGAGCACTGGGTGCCCAAAGCCTCCCCTGTGGCTTCCGAGCCCCTTCCCACCCACACGCCCTTGGCACCCACTCTGTTGCCAGAGGGAAGTCCTAAGCAGGACTCTCTAGCTTGTGCAGCCAGAGTGCCTCCTGCTTGGAAGTGGCCTCTGGACCTCATTTGGAGTGAGGCTTCTCCCATGCTTGTCAGCCAGCACATGGTGCCATCGCTCCACCAGAGGACACTCTGCTTTGCCTTCAGCCATGGCTCGCCCCGCCGAGCTCTCTCTGCCTCAAGCAGAAACCCCAGTGTGTGTCCAGCCTCCAGAAAGCAGTGTGCCTTTGCCTGAGCACTGCTTTGCTGGGGTAGCACCCTGAAGGCCTCCTAGGGCCTTCTCTGCCCTAACCCAGTCGTGCCATTCGGCCCATGCGGGGAGCAACGTTCCCCCTTGGCAGGGCTCAGCGTGTGGGCTGTGTGTGGTTTCATGGCTGGGAAAGGGCAGATCCTGAAGCTGGGTGCCCTCCTGTGAATGGGGCCTGGCGGGCAGAGCCGGCATTCCCCGGTGGGGATGGAGGAGATCTGGGGCCTTCAAGCTGCATGCACATCCCCTCTCTGGCTGCCCCTCTTGCTTCTTCTCTGCTGCCAAGCCTCTCACACCGCACGTGCGTCTCACTGGAAGGAGCAGGCTGCTTGCCATTCTTGGGCAGGGAATCATCCCACACGCCTCGTTTCCTCGCAGGGGAGTGCAAACTGACCCAGAGCCTCCAGAGGAGCTGCAGTCTCTCCAGCCACAAAGGCCTGTAGCCGAGTCCATGACGGCCTGTTGCATGGAGGGCTTCTATGGGAGAGGGCCATGCTTCCCTGGCAGGGGCTCCTTCTCACACTGCTTTCCGTGGGGAAACCCTGCGTGTGCCAGGGGTCTCCTGTGTGCACAAAATCTCTCCCCAGTGCCTGAGGTGCAGGGAATCCTCTTTGGACACAGAACACTGTTCTAGGTAGAGCTCCCATGCTGGGAGAGCCGCCACTGCCCCGACTGTCCAACTGCCTCAGGAACACACTTCTAGGGAGTGTGGGTCTGGCAGGCAGAACGGCCCGAGGGAGGAGCTCGGGCCTTCGGCTGTGGACAGCTTTCCCACTGCCAAGCCTTGGAGGAGTGCGTGGAGGCTGGGGCCTGCAGCGTTTTCCATCGGAGAGCACTGGGTGCCCAAAGCCTCCCCTGTGGCTTCCGAGCCCCTTCCCACCCACACGCCCTTGGCACCCACTCTGTTGCCAGAGGGAAGTCCTAAGCAGGACTCTCTAGCTTGTGCAGCCAGAGTGCCTCCTGCTTGGAAGTGGCCTCTGGACCTCATTTGGAGTGAGGCTTCTCCCATGCTTGTCAGCCAGCACGTGGTGCCATCGCTCACCCAGAGAACACTCTGCTTTGCCTTCAGCCATGGCTCGCCCCGCCGAGCTCTCTCTGCCTCAAGCAGAAACCCCAGTGTGCGTCCAGCCTCCAGAAAGCAGAGTGCCTTTGCCTGAGCACTGCTTTGCTGGGGCAGCACCCTGAAGGCCTCCTAGGGCCTTCTCTGCCCTAACCCAGTCGTGCCATTCGGCCCATGCGGGGAGCAACGTTCCCCCTTGGCAGGGCTCAGCGTGTGGGCTGTGTGTGGTTTGATGGCTGGGAAAGGGCAGATCCTGAAGCTGGGTGCCCTCCTGTGAATGGGGCCTGGCGGGCAGAGCCGGCATTCCCCGGTGGGGATGGAGGAGATCTGGGGCCTTCAAGCTGCATGCACATCCCCTCTCTGGCTGCCCCTCTTGCTTCTTCTCTGCTGCCAAGCCTCTCACACCGCACGTGCGTCTCACTGGAAGGAGCAGGCTGCTTGCCATTCTTGGGCAGGGAATCATCCCACACGCCTCGTTTCCTCGCAGGGGAGTGCAAACTGACCCAGAGCCTCCAGAGGAGCTGCAGTCTCTCCAGCCACAAAGGCCTGTAGCCGAGTCCATGACGGCCTGTTGCATGGAGGGCTTCTATGGGAGAGGGCCATGCTTCCCTGGCAGGGGCTCCTTCTCACACTGCTTTCCGTGGGGAAACCCTGCGTGTGCCAGGGGTCTCCTGTGTGCACAAAATCTCTCCCCAGTGCCTGAGGTGCAGGGAATCCTCTTTGGACACAGAGCACTGTTCTAGGCAGAGCTCCCATGCTGGGAGAGCCGCCACTGCCCCGACTGTCCAACTGCCTCAGGAACACACTTCTAGGGAGTGTGGGTCTGGCAGGCAGAACGGCCCGAGGGAGGAGCTCGGGCCTTCGGCTGTGGACAGCTTTCCCACTGCCAAGCCTTGGAGGAGTGCGTGGAGGCTGGGGCCTGCAGCGTTTTCCATCGGAGAGCACTGGGTGCCCAAAGCCTCCCCTGTGGCTTCCGAGCCCCTTCCCACCCACACGCCCTTGGCACCCACTCTGTTGCCAGAGGGAAGTCCTAAGCAGGACTCTCTAGCTTGTGCAGCCAGAGTGCCTCCTGCTTGGAAGTGGCCTCTGGCTCTCATTTGGAGTGAGGCTTCTCCCATGCTTGTCAGCCAGCACATGGTGCCATTGCTCCACCAGAGAACACTCTGCTTTGCCTTCAGCCATGGCTCGCCCCGCCGAGCTCTCTCTGCCTCAAGCAGAAACCCCAGTGTGTGTCCAGCCTCCAGAAAGCAGAGTGCCTTTGCCTGAGCACTGCTTTGCTGGGGCAGCACCCTGAAGGCCTCCTAGGGCCTTCTCTGCCCTAACCCAGTCGTGCCATTCGGCCCATGTGGGGAGCAACGTTCCCCCTTGGCAGGGCTCAGCGTGTGGGCTGTGTGTGGTTTCATGGCTGGGAAAGGGCAGATCCTGAAGCTGGGTGCCCTCCTGTGAATGGGGCCTGGCGGGCAGAGCCGGCATTCCCCGGTGGGGATGGAGGAGATCTGGGGCCTTCAAGCTGCATGCACATCCCCTCTCTGGCTGCCCCTCTTGCTTCTTCTCTGCTGCCAAGCCTCTCACACCGCACGTGCGTCTCACTGGAAGGAGCAGGCTGCTTGCCATTCTTGGGCAGGGAATCATCCCACACGCCTCGTTTCCTCGCAGGGGAGTGCAAACTGACCCAGAGCCTCCAGTGGAGCTGCAGTCTCTCCAGCCACAAAGGCCTGTAGCCGAGTCCATGACGGCCTGTTGCATGGAGGGCTTCTATGGGAGAGGGCCATGCTTCCCTGGCAGGGGCTCCTTCTCACACTGCTTTCCGTGGGGAAACCCTGCGTGTGCCAGGGGTCTCCTGTGGGCACAAAATCTCTCCCCAGTGCCTGAGGTGCAGGGAATCCTCTTTGGACACAGAACACTGTTCTAGGTAGAGCTCCCATTCTGGGAGAGCCGCCACTGCCCCGACTGTCCAACTGCCTCAGGAACACACTTCTAGGGAGTGTGGGTCTGGCAGGCAGAACGGCCCGAGGGAGGAGCTCGGTCCTTCGGCTGTGGACAGCTTTCCCACTGCCAAGCCTTGGAGGAGTGCGTGGAGGCTGGGGCCTGCAGCGTTTTCCATCGGAGAGCACTGGGTGCCCAAAGCCTCCCCTGTGGCTTCCGAGCCCCTTCCCACCCACACGCCCTTGGCACCCACTCTGTTGCCAGAGGGAAGTCCTAAGCAGGACTCTCTAGCTTGTGCAGCCAGAGTGCCTCCTGCTTGGAAGTGGCCTCTGGACCTCATTTGGAGTGAGGCTTCTCCCATGCTTGTCAGCCAGCACGTGGTGCCATCGTTCACCCAGAGAACACTCTGCTTTGCCTTCAGCCATGGCTCGCCCCGCCGAGCTCTCTCTGCCTCAAGCAGAAACCCCAGTGTGCGTCCAGCCTCCAGAAAGCAGAGTGCCTTTGCCTGAGCACTGCTTTGCTGGGGCAGCACCCTGAAGGCCTCCTAGGGCCTTCTCTGCCCTAACCCAGTCGTGCCATTCGGCCCATGCGGGGAGCAACGTTCCCCCTTGGCAGGGCTCAGCGTGTGGGCTGTGTGTGGTTTCATGGCTGGGAAAGGGCAGATCCTGAAGCTGGGTGCCCTCCTGTGAATGGGGCCTGGCGGGCAGAGCCGGCATTCCCCGGTGGGGATGGAGGAGATCTGGGGCCTTCAAGCTGCATGCACATCCCCTCTCTGGCTGCCCCTCTTGCTTCTTCTCTGCTGCCAAGCCTCTCACACCACACGTGCGTCTCACTGGAAGGAGCAGGCTGCTTGCCATTCTTGGGCAGGGAATCATCCCACACGCCTCGTTTCCTCGCAGGGGAGTGCAAACTGACCCAGAGCCTCCAGAGGAGCTGCAGTCTCTCCAGCCACAAAGGCCTGTAGCCGAGTCCATGACGGCCTGTTGCATGGAGGGCTTCTATGGGAGAGGGCCATGCTTCCCTGGCAGGGGCTCCTTCTCACACTGCTTTCCGTGGGGAAACCCTGCGTGTGCCAGGGGTCTCCTGTGGGCACAAAATCTCTCCCCAGTGCCTGAGGTGCAGGGAATCCTCTTTGGACACAGAGCACTGTTCTAGGCAGAGCTCCCATGCTGGGAGAGCCGCCACTGCCCCGACTGTCCAACTGCCTCAGGAACACACTTCTAGGGAGTGTGGGTCTGGCAGGCAGAACGGCCCGAGGGAGGAGCTCGGGCCTTCGGCTGTGGACAGCTTTCCCACTGCCAAGCCTTGGAGGAGTGCGTGGAGGCTGGGGCCTGCAGCGTTTTCCATCGGAGAGCACTGGGTGCCCAAAGCCTCCCCTGTGGCTTCCGAGCCCCTTCCCACCCACACGCCCTTGGCACCCACTCTGTTGCCAGAGGGAAGTCCTAAGCAGGACTCTCTAGCTTGTGCAGCCAGAGTGCCTCCTGCTTGGAAGTGGCCTCTGGACCTCATTTGGAGTGAGGCTTCTCCCATGCTTGTCAGCCAGCACGTGGTGCCATCGCTCACCCAGAGAACACTCTGCTTTGCCTTCAGCCATGGCTCGCCCCGCCGAGCTCTCTCTGCCTCAAGCAGAAACCCCAGTGTGCGTCCAGCCTCCAGAAAGCAGAGTGCCTTTGCCTGAGCACTGCTTTGCTGGGGCAGCACCCTGAAGGCCTCCTAGGGCCTTCTCTGCCCTAACCCAGTCGTGCCATTCGGCCCATGCGGGGAGCAACGTTCCCCCTTGGCAGGGCTCAGCGTGTGGGCTGTGTGTGGTTTCATGGCTGGGAAAGGGCAGATCCTGAAGCTGGGTGCCCTCCTGTGAATGGGGCCTGGCGGGCAGAGCCGGCATTCCCCGGTGGGGATGGAGGAGATCTGGGGCCTTCAAGCTGCATGCACATCCCCTCTCTGGCTGCCCCTCTTGCTTCTTCTCTGCTGCCAAGCCTCTCACACCGCACGTGCGTCTCACTGGAAGGAGCAGGCTGCTTGCCATTCTTGGGCAGGGAATCATCCCACACGCCTCGTTTCCTCGCAGGGGAGTGCAAACTGACCCAGAGCCTCCAGAGGAGCTGCAGTCTCTCCAGCCACAAAGGCCTGTAGCCGAGTCCATGACGGCCTGTTGCATGGAGGGCTTCTATGGGAGAGGGCCATGCTTCCCTGGCAGGGGCTCCTTCTCACACTGCTTTCCGTGGGGAAACCCTGCGTGTGCCAGGGGTCTCCTGTGTGCACAAAATCTCTCCCCAGTGCCTGAGGTGCAGGGAATCCTCTTTGGACACAGAGCACTGTTCTAGGCAGAGCTCCCATGCTGGGAGAGCCGCCACTGCCCCGACTGTCCAACTGCCTCAGGAACACACTTCTAGGGAGTGTGGGTCTGGCAGGCAGAACGGCCCGAGGGAGGAGCTCGGGCCTTCGGCTGTGGACAGCTTTCCCACTGCCAAGCCTTGGAGGAGTGCGTGGAGGCTGGGGCCTGCAGCGTTTTCCATCGGAGAGCACTGGGTGCCCAAAGCCTCCCCTGTGGCTTCCGAGCCCCTTCCCACCCACACGCCCTTGGCACCCACTCTGTTGCCAGAGGGAAGTCCTAAGCAGGACTCTCTAGCTTGTGCAGCCAGAGTGCCTCCTGCTTGGAAGTGGCCTCTGGCTCTCATTTGGAGTGAGGCTTCTCCCATGCTTGTCAGCCAGCACATGGTGCCATTGCTCCACCAGAGAACACTCTGCTTTGCCTTCAGCCATGGCTCGCCCCGCCGAGCTCTCTCTGCCTCAAGCAGAAACCCCAGTGTGTGTCCAGCCTCCAGAAAGCAGAGTGCCTTTGCCTGAGCACTGCTTTGCTGGGGCAGCACCCTGAAGGCCTCCTAGGGCCTTCTCTGCCCTAACCCAGTCGTGCCATTCGGCCCATGTGGGGAGCAACGTTCCCCCTTGGCAGGGCTCAGCGTGTGGGCTGTGTGTGGTTTCATGGCTGGGAAAGGGCAGATCCTGAAGCTGGGTGCCCTCCTGTGAATGGGGCCTGGCGGGCAGAGCCGGCATTCCCCGGTGGGGATGGAGGAGATCTGGGGCCTTCAAGCTGCATGCACATCCCCTCTCTGGCTGCCCCTCTTGCTTCTTCTCTGCTGCCAAGCCTCTCACACCGCACGTGCGTCTCACTGGAAGGAGCAGGCTGCTTGCCATTCTTGGGCAGGGAATCATCCCACACGCCTCGTTTCCTCGCAGGGGAGTGCAAACTGACCCAGAGCCTCCAGTGGAGCTGCAGTCTCTCCAGCCACAAAGGCCTGTAGCCGAGTCCATGACGGCCTGTTGCATGGAGGGCTTCTATGGGAGAGGGCCATGCTTCCCTGGCAGGGGCTCCTTCTCACACTGCTTTCCGTGGGGAAACCCTGCGTGTGCCAGGGGTCTCCTGTGGGCACAAAATCTCTCCCCAGTGCCTGAGGTGCAGGGAATCCTCTTTGGACACAGAACACTGTTCTAGGTAGAGCTCCCATTCTGGGAGAGCCGCCACTGCCCCGACTGTCCAACTGCCTCAGGAACACACTTCTAGGGAGTGTGGGTCTGGCAGGCAGAACGGCCCGAGGGAGGAGCTCGGTCCTTCGGCTGTGGACAGCTTTCCCACTGCCAAGCCTTGGAGGAGTGCGTGGAGGCTGGGGCCTGCAGCGTTTTCCATCGGAGAGCACTGGGTGCCCAAAGCCTCCCCTGTGGCTTCCGAGCCCCTTCCCACCCACACGCCCTTGGCACCCACTCTGTTGCCAGAGGGAAGTCCTAAGCAGGACTCTCTAGCTTGTGCAGCCAGAGTGCCTCCTGCTTGGAAGTGGCCTCTGGACCTCATTTGGAGTGAGGCTTCTCCCATGCTTGTCAGCCAGCACGTGGTGCCATCGTTCACCCAGAGAACACTCTGCTTTGCCTTCAGCCATGGCTCGCCCCGCCGAGCTCTCTCTGCCTCAAGCAGAAACCCCAGTGTGCGTCCAGCCTCCAGAAAGCAGAGTGCCTTTGCCTGAGCACTGCTTTGCTGGGGCAGCACCCTGAAGGCCTCCTAGGGCCTTCTCTGCCCTAACCCAGTCGTGCCATTCGGCCCATGCGGGGAGCAACGTTCCCCCTTGGCAGGGCTCAGCGTGTGGGCTGTGTGTGGTTTCATGGCTGGGAAAGGGCAGATCCTGAAGCTGGGTGCCCTCCTGTGAATGGGGCCTGGCGGGCAGAGCCGGCATTCCCCGGTGGGGATGGAGGAGATCTGGGGCCTTCAAGCTGCATGCACATCCCCTCTCTGGCTGCCCCTCTTGCTTCTTCTCTGCTGCCAAGCCTCTCACACCACACGTGCGTCTCACTGGAAGGAGCAGGCTGCTTGCCATTCTTGGGCAGGGAATCATCCCACACGCCTCGTTTCCTCGCAGGGGAGTGCAAACTGACCCAGAGCCTCCAGAGGAGCTGCAGTCTCTCCAGCCACAAAGGCCTGTAGCCGAGTCCATGACGGCCTGTTGCATGGAGGGCTTCTATGGGAGAGGGCCATGCTTCCCTGGCAGGGGCTCCTTCTCACACTGCTTTCCGTGGGGAAACCCTGCGTGTGCCAGGGGTCTCCTGTGTGCACAAAATCTCTCCCCAGTGCCTGAGGTGCAGGGAATCCTCTTTGGACACAGAGCACTGTTCTAGGCAGAGCTCCCATGCTGGGAGAGCCGCCACTGCCCCGACTGTCCAACTGCCTCAGGAACACACTTCTAGGGAGTGTGGGTCTGGCAGGCAGAACGGCCCGAGGGAGGAGCTCGGGCCTTCGGCTGTGGACAGCTTTCCCACTGCCAAGCCTTGGAGGAGTGCGTGGAGGCTGGGGCCTGCAGCGTTTTCCATCGGAGAGCACTGGGTGCCCAAAGCCTCCCCTGTGGCTTCCGAGCCCCTTCCCACCCACACGCCCTTGGCACCCACTCTGTTGCCAGAGGGAAGTCCTAAGCAGGACTCTCTAGCTTGTGCAGCCAGAGTGCCTCCTGCTTGGAAGTGGCCTCTGGCTCTCATTTGGAGTGAGGCTTCTCCCATGCTTGTCAGCCAGCACATGGTGCCATTGCTCCACCAGAGAACACTCTGCTTTGCCTTCAGCCATGGCTCGCCCCGCCGAGCTCTCTCTGCCTCAAGCAGAAACCCCAGTGTGTGTCCAGCCTCCAGAAAGCAGAGTGCCTTTGCCTGAGCACTGCTTTGCTGGGGCAGCACCCTGAAGGCCTCCTAGGGCCTTCTCTGCCCTAACCCAGTCGTGCCATTCGGCCCATGCGGGGAGCAACGTTCCCCCTTGGCAGGGCTCAGCGTGTGGGCTGTGTGTGGTTTCATGGCTGGGAAAGGGCAGATCCTGAAGCTGGGTGCCCTCCTGTGAATGGGGCCTGGCGGGCAGAGCCGGCATTCCCCGGTGGGGATGGAGGAGATCTGGGGCCTTCAAGCTGCATGCACATCCCCTCTCTGGCTGCCCCTCTTGCTTCTTCTCTGCTGCCAAGCCTCTCACACCGCACGTGCGTCTCACTGGAAGGAGCAGGCTGCTTGCCATTCTTGGGCAGGGAATCATCCCACACGCCTCGTTTCCTCGCAGGGGAGTGCAAACTGACCCAGAGCCTCCAGAGGAGCTGCAGTCTCTCCAGCCACAAAGGCCTGTAGCCGAGTCCATGACGGCCTGTTGCATGGAGGGCTTCTATGGGAGAGGGCCATGCTTCCCTGGCAGGGGCTCCTTCTCACACTGCTTTCCGTGGGGAAACCCTGCGTGTGCCAGGGGTCTCCTGTGTGCACAAAATCTCTCCCCAGTGCCTGAGGTGCAGGGAATCCTCTTTGGACACAGAACACTGTTCTAGGTAGAGCTCCCATTCTGGGTAGAGCCGCCACTGCCCCGACTGTCCAACTGCCTCAGGAACACACTTCGAGGGAGTGTGGGTCTGGCAGGCAGAACGGCCCGAGGGAGGAGCTCGGGCCTTCGGCTGTGGACAGCTTTCCCACTGCCAAGCCTTGGAGGAGTGCGTGGAGGCTGGGGCCTGCAGCGTTTTCCATCGGAGAGCACTGGGTGCCCAAAGCCTCCCCTGTGGCTTCCGAGCCCCTTCCCACCCACACGCCCTTGGCACCCACTCTGTTGCCAGAGGGAAGTCCTAAGCAGGACTCTCTAGCTTGTGCAGCCAGAGTGCCTCCTGCTTGGAAGTGGCCTCTGGACCTCATTTGGAGTGAGGCTTCTCCCATGCTTGTCAGCCAGCACGTGGTGCCATCGCTCACCCAGAGAACACTCTGCTTTGCCTTCAGCCATGGCTCGCCCCGCCGAGCTCTCTCTGCCTCAAGCAGAAACCCCAGTGTGCGTCCAGCCTCCAGAAAGCAGAGTGCCTTTGCCTGAGCACTTCTTTGCTGGGGCAGCACCCTGAAGGCCTCCTAGGGCCTTCTCTGCCCTAACCCAGTCGTGCCATTCGGCCCATGCGGGGAGCAACGTTCCCCCTTGGCAGGGCTCAGCGTGTGGGCTGTGTGTGGTTTCATGGCTGGGAAAGGGCAGATCCTGAAGCTGGGTGCCCTCCTGTGAATGGGGCCTGGCGGGCAGAGCCGGCATTCCCCGGTGGGGATGGAGGAGATCTGGGGCCTTCAAGCTGCATGCACATCCCCTCTCTGGCTGCCCCTCTTGCTTCTTCTCTGCTGCCAAGCCTCTCACACCGCACGTGCGTCTCACTGGAAGGAGCAGGCTGCTTGCCATTCTTGGGCAGGGAATCATCCCACACGCCTCGTTTCCTCGCAGGGGAGTGCAAACTGACCCAGAGCCTCCAGAGGAGCTGCAGTCTCTCCAGCCACAAAGGCCTGTAGCCGAGTCCATGACGGCCTGTTGCATGGAGGGCTTCTATGGGAGAGGGCCATGCTTCCCTGGCAGGGGCTCCTTCTCACACTGCTTTCCGTGGGGAAACCCTGCGTGTGCCAGGGGTCTCCTGTGGGCACAAAATCTCTCCCCAGTGCCTGAGGTGCAGGGAATCCTCTTTGGACACAGAGCACTGTTCTAGGCAGAGCTCCCATGCTGGGAGAGCCGCCACTGCCCCGACTGTCCAACTGCCTCAGGAACACACTTCTAGGGAGTGTGGGTCTGGCAGGCAGAACGGCCCGAGGGAGGAGCTCGGGCCTTCGGCTGTGGACAGCTTTCCCACTGCCAAGCCTTGGAGGAGTGCGTGGAGGCTGGGGCCTGCAGCGTTTTCCATCGGAGAGCACTGGGTGCCCAAAGCCTCCCCTGTGGCTTCCGAGCCCCTTCCCACCCACACGCCCTTGGCACCCACTCTGTTGCCAGAGGGAAGTCCTAAGCAGGACTCTCTAGCTTGTGCAGCCAGAGTGCCTCCTGCTTGGAAGTGGCCTCTGGCTCTCATTTGGAGTGAGGCTTCTCCCATGCTTGTCAGCCAGCACATGGTGCCATTGCTCCACCAGAGAACACTGTGCTTTGCCTTCAGCCATGGCTCGCCCCGCCGAGCTCTCTCTGCCTCAAGCAGAAACCCCAGTGTGTGTCCAGCCTCCAGAAAGCAGAGTGCCTTTGCCTGAGCACTGCTTTGCTGGGGCAGCACCCTGAAGGCCTCCTAGGGCCTTCTCTGCCCTAACCCAGTCGTGCCATTCGGCCCATGCGGGGAGCAACGTTCCCCCTTGGCAGGGCTCAGCGTGTGGGCTGTGTGTGGTTTCATGGCTGGGAAAGGGCAGATCCTGAAGCTGGGTGCCCTCCTGTGAATGGGGCCTGGCGGGCAGAGCCGGCATTCCCCGGTGGGGATGGAGGAGATCTGGGGCCTTCAAGCTGCATGCACATCCCCTCTCTGGCTGCCCCTCTTGCTTCTTCTCTGCTGCCAAGCCTCTCACACCGCACGTGCGTCTCACTGGAAGGAGCAGGCTGCTTGCCATTCTTGGGCAGGGAATCATCCCACACGCCTCGTTTCCTCGCAGGGGAGTGCAAACTGACCCAGAGCCTCCAGAGGAGCTGCAGTCTCTCCAGCCACAAAGGCCTGTAGCCGAGTCCATGACGGCCTGTTGCATGGAGGGCTTCTATGGGAGAGGGCCATGCTTCCCTGGCAGGGGCTCCTTCTCACACTGCTTTCCGTGGGGAAACCCTGCGTGTGCCAGGGGTCTCCTGTGTGCACAAAATCTCTCCCCAGTGCCTGAGGTGCAGGGAATCCTCTTTGGACACAGAACACTGTTCTAGGTAGAGCTCCCATTCTGGGAGAGCCGCCACTGCCCCGACTGTCCAACTGCCTCAGGAACACACTTCGAGGGAGTGTGGGTCTGGCAGGCAGAACGGCCCGAGGGAGGAGCTCGGGCCTTCGGCTGTGGACAGCTTTCCCACTGCCAAGCCTTGGAGGAGTGCGTGGAGGCTGGGGCCTGCAGCGTTTTCCATCGGAGAGCACTGGGTGCCCAAAGCCTCCCCTGTGGCTTCCGAGCCCCTTCCCACCCACACACCCTTGGCACCCACTCTGTTGCCAGAGGGAAGTCCTAAGCAGGACTCTCTAGCTTGTGCAGCCAGAGTGCCTCCTGCTTGGAAGTGGCCTCTGGACCTCATTTGGAGTGAGGCTTCTCCCATGCTTGTCAGCCAGCACGTGGTGCCATCGCTCACCCAGAGAACACTCTGCTTTGCCTTCAGCCATGGCTCGCCCCGCCGAGCTCTCTCTGCCTCAAGCAGAAACCCCAGTGTGCGTCCAGCCTCCAGAAAGCAGAGTGCCTTTGCCTGAGCACTTCTTTGCTGGGGCAGCACCCTGAAGGCCTCCTAGGGCCTTCTCTGCCCTAACCCAGTCGTGCCATTCGGCCCATGCGGGGAGCAACGTTCCCCCTTGGCAGGGCTCAGCGTGTGGGCTGTGTGTGGTTTCATGGCTGGGAAAGGGCAGATCCTGAAGCTGGGTGCCCTCCTGTGAATGGGGCCTGGCGGGCAGAGCCGGCATTCCCCGGTGGGGATGGAGGAGATCTGGGGCCTTCAAGCTGCATGCACATCCCCTCTCTGGCTGCCCCTCTTGCTTCTTCTCTGCTGCCAAGCCTCTCACACCGCACGTGCGTCTCACTGGAAGGAGCAGGCTGCTTGCCATTCTTGGGCAGGGAATCATCCCACACGCCTCGTTTCCTCGCAGGGGAGTGCAAACTGACCCAGAGCCTCCAGAGGAGCTGCAGTCTCTCCAGCCACAAAGGCCTGTAGCCGAGTCCATGACGGCCTGTTGCATGGAGGGCTTCTATGGGAGAGGGCCATGCTTCCCTGGCAGGGGCTCCTTCTCACACTGCTTTCCGTGGGGAAACCCTGCGTGTGCCAGGGGTCTCCTGTGTGCACAAAATCTCTCCCCAGTGCCTGAGGTGCAGGGAATCCTCTTTGGACACAGAGCACTGTTCTAGGCAGAGCTCCCATGCTGGGAGAGCCGCCACTGCCCCAACTATCCAACTGCCTCAGGAACACACTTCTAGGGAGTGTGGGTCTGGCAGGCAGAACGGCCCGAGGGAGGAGCTCGGGCCTTCGGCTGTGGACAGCTTTCCCACTGCCAAGCCTTGGAGGAGTGCGTGGAGGCTGGGGCCTGCAGCGTTTTCCATCGGAGAGCACTGGGTGCCCAAAGCCTCCCCTGTGGCTTCCGAGCCCCTTCCCACCCACACGCCCTTGGCACCCACTCTGTTGCCAGAGGGAAGTCCTAAGCAGGACTCTCTAGCTTGTGCAGCCAGAGTGCCTCCTGCTTGGAAGTGGCCTCTGGCTCTCATTTGGAGTGAGGCTTCTCCCATGCTCCTCAGCCAGCACATGGTGCCATCGCTCCACCAGAGAACACTCTGCTTTGCCTTCAGCCATGGCTCGCCCCACCGAGCTCTCTCTGCCTCAAGCAGAAACCCCAGTGTGTGTCCAGCCTCCAGAAAGCAGAGTGCCTTTGCCTGAGCACTGCTTTGCTGGGGCAGCACCCTGAAGGCCTCCTAGGGCCTTCTCTGCCCTAACCCAGTCGTGCCATTCGGCCCATGCGGGGAGCAACGTTCCCCCTTGGCAGGGCTCAGCGTGTGGGCTGTGTGTGGTTTCATGGCTGGGAAAGGGCAGATCCTGAAGCTGGGTGCCCTCCTGTGAATGGGGCCTGGCGGGCAGAGCCGGCATTCCCCGGTGGGGATGGAGGAGATCTGGGGCCTTCAAGCTGCATGCACATCCCCTCTCTGGCTGCCCCTCTTGCTTCTTCTCTGCTGCCAAGCCTCTCACACCGCACGTGCGTCTCACTGGAAGGAGCAGGCTGCTTGCCATTCTTGGGCAGGGAATCATCCCACACGCCTCGTTTCCTCGCAGGGGAGTGCAAACTGACCCAGAGCCTCCAGAGGAGCTGCAGTCTCTCCAGCCACAAAGGCCTGTAGCCGAGTCCATGACGGCCTGTTGCATGGAGGGCTTCTATGGGAGAGGGCCATGCTTCCCTGGCAGGGGCTCCTTCTCACACTGCTTTCCGTGGGGAAACCCTGCGTGTGCCAGGGGTCTCCTGTGTGCACAAAATCTCTCCCCAGTGCCTGAGGTGCAGGGAATCCTCTTTGGACACAGAACACTGTTCTAGGTAGAGCTCCCATGCTGGGAGAGCCGCCACTGCCCCGACTGTCCAACTGCCTCAGGAACACACTTCTAGGGAGTGTGGGTCTGGCAGGCAGAACGGCCCGAGGGAGGAGCTCGGGCCTTCGGCTGTGGACAGCTTTCCCACTGCCAAGCCTTGGAGGAGTGCGTGGAGGCTGGGGCCTGCAGCGTTTTCCATCGGAGAGCACTGGGTGCCCAAAGCCTCCCCTGTGGCTTCCGAGCCCCTTCCCACCCACACGCCCTTGGCACCCACTCTGTTGCCAGAGGGAAGTCCTAAGCAGGACTCTCTAGCTTGTGCAGCCAGAGTGCCTCCTGCTTGGAAGTGGCCTCTGGACCTCATTTGGAGTGAGGCTTCTCCCATGCTTGTCAGCCAGCACGTGGTGCCATCGCTCCACCAGAGAACACTCTGCTTTGCCTTCAGCCATGGCTCGCCCCGCCGAGCTCTCTCTGCCTCAAGCAGAAACCCCAGTGTGCGTCCAGCCTCCAGAAAGCAGAGTGCCTTTGCCTGAGCACTGCTTTGCTGGGGCAGCACCCTGAAGGCCTCCTAGGGCCTTCTCTGCCCTAACCCAGTCGTGCCATTCGGCCCATGCGGGGAGCAACGTTCCCCCTTGGCAGGGCTCAGCGTGTGGGCTGTGTGTGGTTTCATGGCTGGGAAAGGGCAGATCCTGAAGCTGGGTGCCCTCCTGTGAATGGGGCCTGGCGGGCAGAGCCGGCATTCCCCGGTGGGGATGGAGGAGATCTGGGGCCTTCAAGCTGCATGCACATCCCCTCTCTGGCTGCCCCTCTTGCTTCTTCTCTGCTGCCAAGCCTCTCACACCGCACGTGCGTCTCACTGGAAGGAGCAGGCTGCTTGCCATTCTTGGGCAGGGAATCATCCCACACGCCTCGTTTCCTCGCAGGGGAGTGCAAACTGACCCAGAGCCTCCAGAGGAGCTGCAGTCTCTCCAGCCACAAAGGCCTGTAGCCGAGTCCATGACGGCCTGTTGCATGGAGGGCTTCTATGGGAGAGGGCCATGCTTCCCTGGCAGGGGCTCCTTCTCACACTGCTTTCCGTGGGGAAACCCTGCGTGTGCCAGGGGTCTCCTGTGTGCACAAAATCTCTCCCCAGTGCCTGAGGTGCAGGGAATCCTCTTTGGACACAGAGCACTGTTCTAGGCAGAGCTCCCATGCTGGGAGAGCCGCCACTGCCCCGACTGTCCAACTGCCTCAGGAACACACTTCTAGGGAGTGTGGGTCTGGCAGGCAGAACGGCCCGAGGGAGGAGCTCGGGCCTTCGGCTGTGGACAGCTTTCCCACTGCCAAGCCTTGGAGGAGTGCGTGGAGGCTGGGGCCTGCAGCGTTTTCCATCGGAGAGCACTGGGTGCCCAAAGCCTCCCCTGTGGCTTCCGAGCCCCTTCCCACCCACACGCCCTTGGCACCCACTCTGTTGCCAGAGGGAAGTCCTAAGCAGGACTCTCTAGCTTGTGCAGCCAGAGTGCCTCCTGCTTGGAAGTGGCCTCTGGACCTCATTTGGAGTGAGGCTTCTCCCATGCTTGTCAGCCAGCACGTGGTGCCATCGCTCACCCAGAGAACACTCTGCTTTGCCTTCAGCCATGGCTCGCCCCGCCGAGCTCTCTCTGCCTCAAGCAGAAACCCCAGTGTGCGTCCAGCCTCCAGAAAGCAGAGTGCCTTTGCCTGAGCACTGCTTTGCTGGGGCAGCACCCTGAAGGCCTCCTAGGGCCTTCTCTGCCCTAACCCAGTCGTGCCATTCGGCCCATGCGGGGAGCAACGTTCCCCCTTGGCAGGGCTCAGCGTGTGGGCTGTGTGTGGTTTCATGGCTGGGAAAGGGCAGATCCTGAAGCTGGGTGCCCTCCTGTGAATGGGGCCTGGCGGGCAGAGCCGGCATTCCCCGGTGGGGATGGAGGAGATCTGGGGCCTTCAAGCTGCATGCACATCCCCTCTCTGGCTGCCCCTCTTGCTTCTTCTCTGCTGCCAAGCCTCTCACACCGCACGTGCGTCTTACTGGAAGGAGTAGGCTGCTTGCCATTCTTGGGCAGGGAATCATCCCACACGCATCGTTTCCTCGCAGGGGAGTGCAAACTGACCCAGAGCCTCCAGAGGAGCTGCAGTCTCTCCAGCCACAAAGGCCTGTAGCCGAGTCCATGACGGCCTGTTGCATGGAGGGCTTCTATGGGAGAGGGCCATGCTTCCCTGGCAGGGGCTCCTTCTCACACTGCTTTCCGTGGGGAAACCCTGCGTGTGCCAGGGGTCTCCTGTGTGCACAAAATCTCTCCCCAGTGCCTGAGGTGCAGGGAATCCTCTTTGGACACAGAGCACTGTTCTAGGCAGAGCTCCCATGCTGGGAGAGCCGCCACTGCCCCGACTGTCCAACTGCCTCAGGAACACACTGCTAGGGAGTGTGGGTCTGGCAGGCAGAACGGCCCGAGGGAGGAGCTCGGGCCTTCGGCTGTGGACAGCTTTCCCACTGCCAAGCCTTGGAGGAGTGCGTGGAGGCTGGGGCCTGCAGCGTTTTCCATCGGAGAGCACTGGGTGCCCAAAGCCTCCCCTGTGGCTTCCGAGCCCCTTCCCACCCACACGCCCTTGGCACCCACTCTGTTGCCAGAGGGAAGTCCTAAGCAGGACTCTCTAGCTTGTGCAGCCAGAGTGCCTCCTGCTTGGAAGTGGCCTCTGGCTCTCATTTGGAGTGAGGCTTCTCCCATGCTTGTCAGCCAGCACATGGTGCCATCGCTCCACCAGAGAACACTCTGCTTTGCCTTCAGCCATGGCTCGCCCCGCCGAGCTCTCTCTGCCTCAAGCAGAAACCCCAGTGTGTGTCCAGCCTCCAGAAAGCAGAGTGCCTTTGCCTGAGCACTGCTTTGCTGGGGCAGCACCCTGAAGGCCTCCTAGGGCCTTCTCTGCCCTAACCCAGTCGTGCCATTCGGCCCATGCGGGGAGCAACGTTCCCCCTTGGCAGGGCTCAGCGTGTGGGCTGTGTGTGGTTTCATGGCTGGGAAAGGGCAGATCCTGAAGCTGGGTGCCGTCCTGTGAATGGGGCCTGGCGGGCAGAGCCGGCATTCCCCGGTGGGGATGGAGGAGATCTGGGGCCTTCAAGCTGCATGCACATCCCCTCTCTGGCTGCCCCTCTTGCTTCTTCTCTGCTGCCAAGCCTCTCACACCGCACGTGCGTCTCACTGGAAGGAGCAGGCTGCTTGCCATTCTTGGGCAGGGAATCATCCCACACGCCTCGTTTCCTCGCAGGGGAGTGCAAACTGACCCAGAGCCTCCAGAGGAGCTGCAGTCTCTCCAGCCACAAAGGCCTGTAGCCGAGTCCATGACGGCCTGTTGCATGGAGGGCTTCTATGGGAGAGGGCCATGCTTCCCTGGCAGGGGCTCCTTCTCACACTGCTTTCCGTGGGGAAACCCTGCGTGTGCCAGGGGTCTCCTGTGTGCACAAAATCTCTCCCCAGTGCCTGAGGTGCAGGGAATCCTCTTTGGACACAGAGCACTGTTCTAGGCAGAGCTCCCATGCTGGGAGAGCCGCCACTGCCCCGACTGTCCAACTGCCTCAGGAACACACTTCTAGGGAGTGTGGGTCTGGCAGGCAGAACGGCCCGAGGGAGGAGCTCGGGCCTTCGGCTGTGGACAGCTTTCCCACTGCCAAGCCTTGGAGGAGTGCGTGGAGGCTGGGGCCTGCAGCGTTTTCCATCGGAGAGCACTGGGTGCCCAAAGCCTCCCCTGTGGCTTCCGAGCCCCTTCCCACCCACACGCCCTTGGCACCCACTCTGTTGCCAGAGGGAAGTCCTAAGCAGGACTCTCTAGCTTGTGCAGCCAGAGTGCCTCCTGCTTGGAAGTGGCCTCTGGCTCTCATTTGGAGTGAGGCTTCTCCCATGCTTGTCAGCCAGCACATGGTGCCATTGCTCCACCAGAGAACACTCTGCTTTGCCTTCAGCCATGGCTCGCCCCGCCGAGCTCTCTCTGCCTCAAGCAGAAACCCCAGTGTGTGTCCAGCCTCCAGAAAGCAGAGTGCCTTTGCCTGAGCACTGCTTTGCTGGGGCAGCACCCTGAAGGCCTCCTAGGGCCTTCTCTGCCCTAACCCAGTCGTGCCATTCGGCCCATGTGGGGAGCAACGTTCCCCCTTGGCAGGGCTCAGCGTGTGGGCTGTGTGTGGTTTCATGGCTGGGAAAGGGCAGATCCTGAAGCTGGGTGCCCTCCTGTGAATGGGGCCTGGCGGGCAGAGCCGGCATTCCCCGGTGGGGATGGAGGAGATCTGGGGCCTTCAAGCTGCATGCACATCCCCTCTCTGGCTGCCCCTCTTGCTTCTTCTCTGCTGCCAAGCCTCTCACACCGCACGTGCGTCTCACTGGAAGGAGCAGGCTGCTTGCCATTCTTGGGCAGGGAATCATCCCACACGCCTCGTTTCCTCGCAGGGGAGTGCAAACTGACCCAGAGCCTCCAGTGGAGCTGCAGTCTCTCCAGCCACAAAGGCCTGTAGCCGAGTCCATGACGGCCTGTTGCATGGAGGGCTTCTATGGGAGAGGGCCATGCTTCCCTGGCAGGGGCTCCTTCTCACACTGCTTTCCGTGGGGAAACCCTGCGTGTGCCAGGGGTCTCCTGTGGGCACAAAATCTCTCCCCAGTGCCTGAGGTGCAGGGAATCCTCTTTGGACACAGAACACTGTTCTAGGTAAAGCTCCCATTCTGGGAGAGCCGCCACTGCCCCGACTGTCCAACTGCCTCAGGAACACACTTCTAGGGAGTGTGGGTCTGGCAGGCAGAACGGCCCGAGGGAGGAGCTCGGTCCTTCGGCTGTGGACAGCTTTCCCACTGCCAAGCCTTGGAGGAGTGCGTGGAGGCTGGGGCCTGCAGCGTTTTCCATCGGAGAGCACTGGGTGCCCAAAGCCTCCCCTGTGGCTTCCGAGCCCCTTCCCACCCACACGCCCTTGGCACCCACTCTGTTGCCAGAGGGAAGTCCTAAGCAGGACTCTCTAGCTTGTGCAGCCAGAGTGCCTCCTGCTTGGAAGTGGCCTCTGGACCTCATTTGGAGTGAGGCTTCTCCCATGCTTGTCAGCCAGCACGTGGTGCCATCGCTCCACCAGAGGACACTCTGCTTTGCCTTCAGCCATGGCTCGCCCCGCCGAGCTCTCTCTGCCTCAAGCAGAAACCCCAGTGTGTGTCCAGCCTCCAGAAAGCAGTGTGCCTTTGCCTGAGCACTGCTTTGCTGGGGTAGCACCCTGAAGGCCTCCTAGGGCCTTCTCTGCCCTAACCCAGTCGTGCCATTCGGCCCATGCGGGGAGCAACGTTCCCCCTTGGCAGGGCTCAGCGTGTGGGCTGTGTGTGGTTTCATGGCTGGGAAAGGGCAGATCCTGAAGCTGGCTGCCCTCCTGTGAATGGGGCCTGGCGGGCAGAGCCGGCATTCCCCGGTGGGGATGGAGGAGATCTGGGGCCTTCAAGCTGCATGCACATCCCCTCTCTGGCTGCCCCTCTTGCTTCTTCTCTGCTGCCAAGCCTCTCACACCGCACGTGCGTCTCACTGGAAGGAGCAGGCTGCTTGCCATTCTTGGGCAGGGAATCATCCCACACGCCTCGTTTCCTCGCAGGGGAGTGCAAACTGACCCAGAGCCTCCAGAGGAGCTGCAGTCTCTCCAGCCACAAAGGCCTGTAGCCGAGTCCATGACGGCCTGTTGCATGGAGGGCTTCTATGGGAGAGGGCCATGCTTCCCTGGCAGGGGCTCCTTCTCACACTGCTTTCCGTGGGGAAACCCTGCGTGTGCCAGGGGTCTCATGTGTGCACAAAATCTCTCCCCAGTGCCTGAGGTGCAGGGAATCCTCTTTGGACACAGAACACTGTTCTAGGTAGAGCTCCCATTCTGGGAGAGCCGCCACTTCCCCGACTGTCCAACTGCCTCAGGAACACACTTCGAGGGAGTGTGGGTCTGGCAGGCAGAACGGCCCGAGGGAGGAGCTCGGGCCTTCGGCTGTGGACAGCTTTCCCACTGCCAAGCCTTGGAGGAGTGCGTGGAGGCTGGGGCCTGCAGCGTTTTCCATCGGAGAGCACTGGGTGCCCAAAGCCTCCCCTGTGGCTTCCGAGCCCCTTCCCACCCACACGCCCTTGGCACCCACTCTGTTGCCAGAGGGAAGTCCTAAGCAGGACTCTCTAGCTTGTGCAGCCAGAGTGCCTCCTGCTTGGAAGTGGCCTCTGGCTCTCATTTGGAGTGAGGCTTCTCCCATGCTCCTCAGCCAGCACATGGTGCCATCGCTCCACCAGAGAACACTCTGCTTTGCCTTCAGCCATGGCTCGCCCCACCGAGCTCTCTCTGCCTCAAGCAGAAACCCCAGTGTGTGTCCAGCCTCCAGAAAGCAGAGTGCCTTTGCCTGAGCACTGCTTTGCTGGGGCAGCACCCTGAAGGCCTCCTAGGGCCTTCTCTGCCCTAACCCAGTCGTGCCATTCGGCCCATGCGGGGAGCAACGTTCCCCCTTGGCAGGGCTCAGCGTGTGGGCTGTGTGTGGTTTCATGGCTGGGAAAGGGCAGATCCTGAAGCTGGGTGCCCTCCTGTGAATGGGGCCTGGCGGGCAGAGCCGGCATTCCCCGGTGGGGATGGAGGAGATCTGGGGCCTTCAAGCTGCATGCACATCCCCTCTCTGGCTGCCCCTCTTGCTTCTTCTCTGCTGCCAAGCCTCTCACACCGCACGTGCGTCTCACTGGAAGGAGCAGGCTGCTTGCCATTCTTGGGCAGGGAATCATCCCACACGCCTCGTTTCCTCGCAGGGGAGTGCAAACTGACCCAGAGCCTCCAGAGGAGCTGCAGTCTCTCCAGCCACAAAGGCCTGTAGCCGAGTCCATGACGGCCTGTTGCATGGAGGGCTTCTATGGGAGAGGGCCATGCTTCCCTGGCAGGGGCTCCTTCTCACACTGCTTTCCGTGGGGAAACCCTGCGTGTGCCAGGGGTCTCCTGTGTGCACAAAATCTCTCCCCAGTGCCTGAGGTGCAGGGAATCCTCTTTGGACACAGAACACTGTTCTAGGTAGAGCTCCCATGCTGGGAGAGCCGCCACTGCCCCGACTGTCCAACTGCCTCAGGAACACACTTCTAGGGAGTGTGGGTCTGGCAGGCAGAACGGCCCGAGGGAGGAGCTCGGGCCTTCGGCTGTGGACAGCTTTCCCACTGCCAAGCCTTGGAGGAGTGCGTGGAGGCTGGGGCCTGCAGCGTTTTCCATCGGAGAGCACTGGGTGCCCAAAGCCTCCCCTGTGGCTTCCGAGCCCCTTCCCACCCACACGCCCTTGGCACCCACTCTGTTGCCAGAGGGAAGTCCTAAGCAGGACTCTCTAGCTTGTGCAGCCAGAGTGCCTCCTGCTTGGAAGTGGCCTCTGGACCTCATTTGGAGTGAGGCTTCTCCCATGCTTGTCAGCCAGCACGTGGTGCCATCGCTCACCCAGAGAACACTCTGCTTTGCCTTCAGCCATGGCTCGCCCCGCCGAGCTCTCTCTGCCTCAAGCAGAAACCCCAGTGTGCGTCCAGCCTCCAGAAAGCAGAGTGCCTTTGCCTGAGCACTGCTTTGCTGGGGCAGCACCCTGAAGGCCTCCTAGGGCCTTCTCTGCCCTAACCCAGTCGTGCCATTCGGCCCATGCGGGGAGCAACGTTCCCCCTTGGCAGGGCTCAGCGTGTGGGCTGTGTGTGGTTTGATGGCTGGGAAAGGGCAGATCCTGAAGCTGGGTGCCCTCCTGTGAATGGGGCCTGGCGGGCAGAGCCGGCATTCCCCGGTGGGGATGGAGGAGATCTGGGGCCTTCAAGCTGCATGCACATCCCCTCTCTGGCTGCCCCTCTTGCTTCTTCTCTGCTGCCAAGCCTCTCACACCGCACGTGCGTCTCACTGGAAGGAGCAGGCTGCTTGCCATTCTTGGGCAGGGAATCATCCCACACGCCTCGTTTCCTCGCAGGGGAGTGCAAACTGACCCAGAGCCTCCAGAGGAGCTGCAGTCTCTCCAGCCACAAAGGCCTGTAGCCGAGTCCATGACGGCCTGTTGCATGGAGGGCTTCTATGGGAGAGGGCCATGCTTCCCTGGCAGGGGCTCCTTCTCACACTGCTTTCCGTGGGGAAACCCTGCGTGTGCCAGGGGTCTCCTGTGTGCACAAAATCTCTCCCCAGTGCCTGAGGTGCAGGGAATCCTCTTTGGACACAGAGCACTGTTCTAGGCAGAGCTCCCATGCTGGGAGAGCCGCCACTGCCCCGACTGTCCAACTGCCTCAGGAACACACTTCTAGGGAGTGTGGGTCTGGCAGGCAGAACGGCCCGAGGGAGGAGCTCGGGCCTTCGGCTGTGGACAGCTTTCCCACTGCCAAGCCTTGGAGGAGTGCGTGGAGGCTGGGGCCTGCAGCGTTTTCCATCGGAGAGCACTGGGTGCCCAAAGCCTCCCCTGTGGCTTCCGAGCCCCTTCCCACCCACACGCCCTTGGCACCCACTCTGTTGCCAGAGGGAAGTCCTAAGCAGGACTCTCTAGCTTGTGCAGCCAGAGTGCCTCCTGCTTGGAAGTGGCCTCTGGACCTCATTTGGAGTGAGGCTTCTCCCATGCTTGTCAGCCAGCACATGGTGCCATCGCTCCACCAGAGAACACTCTGCTTTGCCTTCAGCCATGGCTCGCCCCGCCGAGCTCTCTCTGCCTCAAGCAGAAACCCCAGTGTGTGTCCAGCCTCCAGAAAGCAGAGTGCCTTTGCCTGAGCACTGCTGTGCTGGGGCAGCACCCTGAAGGCCTCCTAGGGCCTTCTCTGCCCTAACCCAGTCGTGCCATTCGGCCCATGCGGGGAGCAACGTTCCCCCGTGGCAGGGCTCAGCGTGTGGGCTGTGTGTGGTTTCATGGCTGGGAAAGGGCAGATCCTGAAGCTGGGTGCCCTCCTGTGAATGGGGCCTGGCGGGCAGAGCCGGCATTCCCCGGTGGGGATGGAGGAGATCTGGGGCCTTCAAGCTGCATGCACATCCCCTCTCTGGCTGCCCCTCTTGCTTCTTCTCTGCTGCCAAGCCTCTCACACCGCACGTGCGTCTCACTGGAAGGAGCAGGCTGCTTGCCATTCTTGGGCAGGGAATCATCCCACACGCCTCGTTTCCTCGCAGGGGAGTGCAAACTGACCCAGAGCCTCCAGAGGAGCTGCAGTCTCTCCAGCCACAAAGGCCTGTAGCCGAGTCCATGACGGCCTGTTGCATGGAGGGCTTCTATGGGAGAGGGCCATGCTTCCCTGGCAGGGGCTCCTTCTCACACTGCTTTCCGTGGGGAAACCCTGCGTGTGCCAGGGGTCTCCTGTGTGCACAAAATCTCTCCCCAGTGCCTGAGGTGCAGGGAATCCTCTTTGGACACAGAGCACTGTTCTAGGCAGAGCTCCCATGCTGGGAGAGCCGCCACTGCCCCGACTGTCCAACTGCCTCAGGAACACACTTCTAGGGAGTGTGGGTCTGGCAGGCAGAACGGCCCGAGGGAGGAGCTCGGGCCTTCGGCTGTGGACAGCTTTCCCACTGCCAAGCCTTGGAGGAGTGCGTGGAGGCTGGGGCCTGCAGCGTTTTCCATCGGAGAGCACTGGGTGCCCAAAGCCTCCCCTGTGGCTTCCGAGCCCCTTCCCACCCACACGCCCTTGGCACCCACTCTGTTGCCAGAGGGAAGTCCTAAGCAGGACTCTCTAGCTTGTGCAGCCAGAGTGCCTCCTGCTTGGAAGTGGCCTCTGGCTCTCATTTGGAGTGAGGCTTCTCCCATGCTTGTCAGCCAGCACATGGTGCCATTGCTCCACCAGAGAACACTCTGCTTTGCCTTCAGCCATGGCTCGCCACGCCGAGCTCTCTCTGCCTCAAGCAGAAACCCCAGTGTGTGTCCAGCCTCCAGAAAGCAGAGTGCCTTTGCCTGAGCACTGCTTTGCTGGGGCAGCACCCTGAAGGCCTCCTAGGGCCTTCTCTGCCCTAACCCAGTCGTGCCATTCGGCCCATGTGGGGAGCAACGTTCCCCCTTGGCAGGGCTCAGCGTGTGGGCTGTGTGTGGTTTCATGGCTGGGAAAGGGCAGATCCTGAAGCTGGGTGCCCTCCTGTGAATGGGGCCTGGCGGGCAGAGCCGGCATTCCCCGGTGGGGATGGAGGAGATCTGGGGCCTTCAAGCTGCATGCACATCCCCTCTCTGGCTGCCCCTCTTGCTTCTTCTCTGCTGCCAAGCCTCTCACACCGCACGTGCGTCTCACTGGAAGGAGCAGGCTGCTTGCCATTCTTGGGCAGGGAATCATCCCACACGCCTCGTTTCCTCGCAGGGGAGTGCAAACTGACCCAGAGCCTCCAGTGGAGCTGCAGTCTCTCCAGCCACAAAGGCCTGTAGCCGAGTCCATGACGGCCTGTTGCATGGAGGGCTTCTATGGGAGAGGGCCATGCTTCCCTGGCAGGGGCTCCTTCTCACACTGCTTTCCGTGGGGAAACCCTGCGTGTGCCAGGGGTCTCCTGTGGGCACAAAATCTCTCCCCAGTGCCTGAGGTGCAGGGAATCCTCTTTGGACACAGAACACTGTTCTAGGTAAAGCTCCCATTCTGGGAGAGCCGCCACTGCCCCGACTGTCCAACTGCCTCAGGAACACACTTCTAGGGAGGTGGGTCTGGCAGGCAGAACGGCCCGAGGGAGGAGCTCGGTCCTTCGGCTGTGGACAGCTTTCCCACTGCCAAGCCTTGGAGGAGTGCGTGGAGGCTGGGGCCTGCAGCGTTTTCCATCGGAGAGCACTGGGTGCCCAAAGCCTCCCCTGTGGCTTCCGAGCCCCTTCCCACCCACACGCCCTTGGCACCCACTCTGTTGCCAGAGGGAAGTCCTAAGCAGGACTCTCTAGCTTGTGCAGCCAGAGTGCCTCCTGCTTGGAAGTGGCCTCTGGACCTCATTTGGAGTGAGGCTTCTCCCATGCTTGTCAGCCAGCACGTGGTGCCATCGCTCACCCAGAGAACACTCTGCTTTGCCTTCAGCCATGGCTCGCCCCGCCGAGCTCTCTCTGCCTCAAGCAGAAACCCCAGTGTGCGTCCAGCCTCCAGAAAGCAGAGTGCCTTTGCCTGAGCACTGCTTTGCTGGGGCAGCACCCTGAAGGCCTCCTAGGGCCTTCTCTGCCCTAACCCAGTCGTGCCATTCGGCCCATGCGGGGAGCAACGTTCCCCCTTGGCAGGGCTCAGCGTGTGGGCTGTGTGTGGTTTCATGGCTGGGAAAGGGCAGATCCTGAAGCTGGGTGCCCTCCTGTGAATGGGGCCTGGCGGGCAGAGCCGGCATTCCCCGGTGGGGATGGAGGAGATCTGGGGCCTTCAAGCTGCATGCACATCCCCTCTCTGGCTGCCCCTCTTGCTTCTTCTCTGCTGCCAAGCCTCTCACACCGCACGTGCGTCTCACTGGAAGGAGCAGGCTGCTTGCCATTCTTGGGCAGGGAATCATCCCACACGCCTCGTTTCCTCGCAGGGGAGTGCAAACTGACCCAGAGCCTCCAGAGGAGCTGCAGTCTCTCCAGCCACAAAGGCCTGTAGCCGAGTCCATGACGGCCTGTTGCATGGAGGGCTTCTATGGGAGAGGGCCATGCTTCCCTGGCAGGGGCTCCTTCTCACACTGCTTTCCGTGGGGAAACCCTGCGTGTGCCAGGGGTCTCCTGTGGGCACAAAATCTCTCCCCAGTGCCTGAGGTGCAGGGAATCCTCTTTGGACACAGAGCACTGTTCTAGGCAGAGCTCCCATGCTGGGAGAGCCGCCACTGCCCCGACTGTCCAACTGCCTCAGGAACACACTTCTAGGGAGTGTGGGTCTGGCAGGCAGAACGGCCCGAGGGAGGAGCTCGGGCCTTCGGCTGTGGACAGCTTTCCCACTGCCAAGCCTTGGAGGAGTGCGTGGAGGCTGGGGCCTGCAGCGTTTTCCATCGGAGAGCACTGGGTGCCCAAAGCCTCCCCTGTGGCTTCCGAGCCCCTTCCCACCCACACGCCCTTGGCACCCACTCTGTTGCCAGAGGGAAGTCCTAAGCAGGACTCTCTAGCTTGTGCAGCCAGAGTGCCTCCTGCTTGGAAGTGGCCTCTGGCTCTCATTTGGAGTGAGGCTTCTCCCATGCTTGTCAGCCAGCACATGGTGCCATTGCTCCACCAGAGAACACTCTGCTTTGCCTTCAGCCATGGCTCGCCCCGCCGAGCTCTCTCTGCCTCAAGCAGAAACCCCAGTGTGTGTCCAGCCTCCAGAAAGCAGAGTGCCTTTGCCTGAGCACTGCTTTGCTGGGGCAGCACCCTGAAGGCCTCCTAGGGCCTTCTCTGCCCTAACCCAGTCGTGCCATTCGGCCCATGCGGGGAGCAACGTTCCCCCTTGGCAGGGCTCAGCGTGTGGGCTGTGTGTGGTTTCATGGCTGGGAAAGGGCAGATCCTGAAGCTGGGTGCCCTCCTGTGAATGGGGCCTGGCGGGCAGAGCCGGCGTTCCCCGGTGGGGATGGAGGAGATCTGGGGCCTTCAAGCTGCATGCACATCCCCTCTCTGGCTGCCCCTCTTGCTTCTTCTCTGCTGCCAAGCCTCTCACACCGCACGTGCGTCTCACTGGAAGGAGCAGGCTGCTTGCCATTCTTGGGCAGGGAATCATCCCACACGCCTCGTTTCCTCGCAGGGGAGTGCAAACTGACCCAGAGCCTCCAGAGGAGCTGCAGTCTCTCCAGCCACAAAGGCCTGTAGCCGAGTCCATGACGGCCTGTTGCATGGAGGGCTTCTATGGGAGAGGGCCATGCTTCCCTGGCAGGGGCTCCTTCTCACACTGCTTTCCGTGGGGAAACCCTGCGTGTGCCAGGGGTCTCCTGTGTGCACAAAATCTCTCCCCAGTGCCTGAGGTGCAGGGAATCCTCTTTGGACACAGAACACTGTTCTAGGTAGAGCTCCCATTCTGGGAGAGCCGCCACTGCCCCGACTGTCCAACTGCCTCAGGAACACACTTCGAGGGAGTGTGGGTCTGGCAGGCAGAACGGCCCGAGGGAGGAGCTCGGGCCTTCGGCTGTGGACAGCTTTCCCACTGCCAAGCCTTGGAGGAGTGCGTGGAGGCTGGGGCCTGCAGCGTTTTCCATCGGAGAGCACTGGGTGCCCAAAGCCTCCCCTGTGGCTTCCGAGCCCCTTCCCACCCACACGCCCTTGGCACCCACTCTGTTGCCAGAGGGAAGTCCTAAGCAGGACTCTCTAGCTTGTGCAGCCAGAGTGCCTCCTGCTTGGAAGTGGCCTCTGGACCTCATTTGGAGTGAGGCTTCTCCCATGCTTGTCAGCCAGCACGTGGTGCCATCGCTCACCCAGAGAACACTCTGCTTTGCCTTCAGCCATGGCTCGCCCCGCCGAGCTCTCTCTGCCTCAAGCAGAAACCCCAGTGTGCGTCCAGCCTCCAGAAAGCAGAGTGCCTTTGCCTGAGCACTTCTTTGCTGGGGCAGCACCCTGAAGGCCTCCTAGGGCCTTCTCTGCCCTAACCCAGTCGTGCCATTCGGCCCATGCGGGGAGCAACGTTCCCCCTTGGCAGGGCTCAGCGTGTGGGCTGTGTGTGGTTTCATGGCTGGGAAAGGGCAGATCCTGAAGCTGGCTGCCCTCCTGTGAATGGGGCCTGGCGGGCAGAGCCGGCATTCCCCGGTGGGGATGGAGGAGATCTGGGGCCTTCAAGCTGCATGCACATCCCCTCTCTGGCTGCCCCTCTTGCTTCTTCTCTGCTGCCAAGCCTCTCACACCGCACGTGCGTCTCACTGGAAGGAGCAGGCTGCTTGCCATTCTTGGGCAGGGAATCATCCCACACGCCTCGTTTCCTCGCAGGGGAGTGCAAACTGACCCAGAGCCTCCAGAGGAGCTGCAGTCTCTCCAGCCACAAAGGCCTGTAGCCGAGTCCATGACGGCCTGTTGCATGGAGGGCTTCTATGGGAGAGGGCCATGCTTCCCTGGCAGGGGCTCCTTCTCACACTGCTTTCCGTGGGGAAACCCTGCGTGTGCCAGGGGTCTCCTGTGGGCACAAAATCTCTCCCCAGTGCCTGAGGTGCAGGGAATCCTCTTTGGACACAGAGCACTGTTCTAGGCAGAGCTCCCATGCTGGGAGAGCCGCCACTGCCCCGACTGTCCAACTGCCTCAGGAACACACTTCTAGGGAGTGTGGGTCTGGCAGGCAGAACGGCCCGAGGGAGGAGCTCGGGCCTTCGGCTGTGGACAGCTTTCCCACTGCCAAGCCTTGGAGGAGTGCGTGGAGGCTGGGCCTGCAGCGTTTTCCATCGGAGAGCACTGGGTGCCCAAAGCCTCCCCTGTGGCTTCCGAGCCCCTTCCCACCCACACACGCCCTTGGCACCCACTCTGTTGCCAGAGGGAAGTCCTAAGCAGGACTCTCTAGCTTGTGCAGCCAGAGTGCCTCCTGCTTGGAAGTGGCCTCTGGCTCTCATTTGGAGTGAGGCTTCTCCCATGCTTGTCAGCCAGCACATGGTGCCATTGCTCCACCAGAGAACACTGTGCTTTGCCTTCAGCCATGGCTCGCCCCGCCGAGCTCTCTCTGCCTCAAGCAGAAACCCCAGTGTGTGTCCAGCCTCCAGAAAGCAGAGTGCCTTTGCCTGAGCACTGCTTTGCTGGGGGCAGCACCCTGAAGGCCTCCTAGGGCCTTCTCTGCCCTAACCCAGTCGTGCCATTCGGCCCATGCGGGGAGCAACGTTCCCCCTTGGCAGGGCTCAGCGTGTGGGCTGTGTGTGGTTTTCATGGCTGGGAAAGGGCAGATCCTGAAGCTGGGTGCCCTCCTGTGAATGGGGCCCTGGCGGGCAGAGCCGGCGTTCCCCGGTGGGGATGGAGGAGATCTGGGCCTTCAAGCTGCATGCACATCCCCTCTCTGGCTGCCCCTCTTGCTTCTTCTCTGCTGCCAAGCCTCTCACACCGCACGTGCGTCTCACTGGAAGGAGCAGGCTGCTTGCCATTCTTGGGCAGGGAATCATCCCACACGCCTCGTTCCTCGCAGGGGAGTGCAAACTGACCAGAGCCTCCAGAGGAGCTGCAGTCTCTCCAGCCACAAAGGCCTGTAGCCGAGTCCATGACGGCCTGTTGCATGGAGGGCTTCTATGGGAGAGGGCCATGCTTCCCTGGCAGGGGCTCCTTCTCACACTGCTTTCCGTGGGGAAACCCTGCGTGTGCCAGGGGTCTCCTGTGTGCACAAAATCTCTCCCCAGTGCCTGAGGTGCAGGGAATCCTCTTTGGACACAGAACACTGTTCTAGGTAGAGCTCCCATTCTGGGAGAACCGCCACTGCCCCGACTGTCCAACTGCCTCAGGAACACACTTCTAGGGAGTGTGGGTCTGGCAGCAGAACGGCCCGAGGGAGGAGCTCGGGCCTTCGGCTGTGGACAGCTTTCCCCACTGCCAAGCCTTGGAGGAGTGCGTGGAGGCTGGGGCCTGCAGCGTTTTCCATCGGAGAGCACTGGGTGCCCAAAGCCTCCCCTGTGGCTTCCGAGCCCTTCCCACCCACACGCCCTTTGGCACCCACTCTGTTGCCAGAGGGAAGTCCTAAGCAGGACTCTCTAGCTTGTGCAGCCAGAGTGCCTCCTGCTTGGAAGTGGCCTCTGGACCTCATTTGGAGTGAGGCTTCTCCCATGCTTGTCAGCCAGCACATGGTGCCATCGCTCCACCAGAGGACACTCTGCTTTGCCTTCAGCCATGGCTCGCCCCTGCCGAGCTCTCTCTGCCTCAAGCAGAAACCCCAGTGTGTGTCCAGCCTCCAGAAAGCAGTGTGCCTTTGCCTGAGCACTGCTTTGCTGGGGTAGCACCCTGAAGGCCTCCTAGGGCCTTCTCTGCCCTAACCCAGTCGTGCCATTCGGCCCATGCGGGGAGCAACGTTCCCCCTTTGGCAGGGCTCAGCGTGTGGGCTGTGTGTGGTTTCATGGCTGGGAAAGGGCAGATCCTGAAGCTGGGTGCCCTCCTGTGAATGGGGCCTGGCGGGCAGAGCCGGCATTCCCCGGTGGGGATGGAGGAGATCTGGGGCCTTCAAGCTGCATGCACATCCCCTCTCTGGCTGCCCCTCTTGCTTCTTCTCTGCTGCCAAGCCTCTCACACCGCACGTGCGTCTCACTGGAAGGAGGCAGGCTGCTTGCCATTCTTGGGCAGGGAATCATCCCACACGCCTCGTTTCCTCGCAGGGGAGTGCAAACTGACCCAGAGCCTCCAGAGGAGCTGCAGTCTCTCCAGCCACAAAGGCCTGTAGCCGAGTCCATGACGGCCTGTTGCATGGAGGGCTTCTATGGGAGAGGGCCATGCTTCCCTGGCAGGGGCTCCTTCTCACACTGCTTTCCGTGGGGAAACCCTGCGTGTGCCAGGGGTCTCCTGTGTGCACAAAATCTCTCCCCAGTGCCTGAGGTGCAGGGAATCCTCTTTCGACACAGAGCACTGTTCTAGGCAGAGCTCCCATGCTGGGAGAGCCGCCACTGCCCCGACTGTCCAACTGCCTCAGGAACACACTTCTAGGGAGTGTGGGTCTGGCAGGCAGAACGGCCCGAGGGAGGAGCTCGGGCCTTCGGCTGTGGACAGCTTTCCCACTGCCAAGCCTTGGAGGAGTGCGTGGAGGCTGGGGCCTGCAGCGTTTTCCATCGGAGAGCACTGGGTGCCCAAAGCCTCCCCTGTGGCTTCCGAGCCCCTTCCCACCCACACGCCCTTGGCACCCACTCTGTTGCCAGAGGGAAGTCCTAAGCAGGACTCTCTAGCTTGTGCAGCCAGAGTGCCTCCTGCTTGGAAGTGGCCTCTGGACCTCATTTGGAGTGAGGCTTCTCCCATGCTTGTCAGCCAGCACGTGGTGCCATCGCTCCACCAGAGAACACTGTGCTTTGCCTTCAGCCATGGCTCGCCCCGCCGAGCTCTCTCTGCCTCAAGCAGAAACCCCAGTGTGTGTCCAGCCTCCAGAAAGCAGTGTGCCTTTGCCTGAGCACTGCTTTGCTGGGGTAGCACCCTGAAGGCCTCCTAGGGCCTTCTCTGCCCTAACCCAGTCGTGCCATTCGGCCATGCGGGGAGCAACGTTCCCCCTTGGCAGGGCTCAGCGTGTGGGCTGTGTGTGGTTTCATGGCTGGGAAAGGGCAGATCCTGAAGCTGGGTGCCCTCCTGTGAATGGGGCCTGGCGGGCAGAGCCGGCATTCCCCGGTGGGGATGGAGGAGATCTGGGCCTTCAAGCTGCATGCACATCCCCTCTCTGGCTGCCCCTCTTGCTTCTTCTCTGCTGCCAAGCCTCTCACACCGCACGTGCGTCTCACTGAAGGAGCAGGCTGCTTGCCATTCTTGGGCAGGGAATCATCCCACACGCCTCGTTTCCTCGCAGGGGAGTGCAAACTGACCCAGAGCCTCCAGAGGAGCTGCAGTCTCTCCAGCCACAAAGGCCTGTAGCCGAGTCCATGACGGCCTGTTGCATGGAGGGCTTCTATGGAGAGGGCCATGCTTCCCTGGCAGGGGCTCCTTCTCACACTGCTTTCCGTGGGGAAACCCTGCGTGTGCCAGGGGTCTCCTGTGTGCACAAAATCTCTCCCCAGTGCCTGAGGTGCAGGGAATCCTCTTTGGACACAGAGCACTGTTCTAGGCAGAGCTCCCATGCTGGGAGAGCCGCCACTGCCCCGACTGTCCAACTGCCTCAGGAACACACTTCTAGGGAATGTGGGTCTAGGCAGGCAGAACGGCCCGAGGGAGGAGCTCGGGCCTTTCGGCTGTGGACAGCTTTCCCACTGCCAAGCCTTGGAGGAGTGCGTGGAGGCTGGGGCCTGCAGCGTTTTCCATCGGAGAGCACTGGGTGCCCCAAAGCCTCCCTGTGGCTTCCGAGCCCCTTCCCACCCACACGCCCTTGGCAACCCACTCTGTTGCCAGAGGGAAAGTCCTAAGCAGGACTCTCTAGCTTGTGCAGCCAGAGTGCCTCCTGCTTGGAAGTGGCCTCTGGACCTCATTTGGAGTGAGGCTTCTCCCATGCTTGTCAGCCAGCACATGGTGCCATTGCTCCACCAGAGAACACTCTGCTTTGCCTTCAGCCATGGCTCGCCCTGCTGAGCTCTCTCTGCCTCAAGCAGAAATCCCAGTGTGCGTCCAGCCTCCAGAAAGCAGAGTGCCTTTTGCCTGAGCACTGCTTTGCTGGGGCAGCACCCTGAAGGCCTCCTAGGGCCTCTCTGCCCTAACCCAGTCATGCCATTCGGCCCATGCGGGGAGCAACGTTCCCCCTTGGCAGGGCTCAGCATGTGGGCTGTGTGTGGTTTCATGGCTGGGAAAGGGCAGATCCTGAAGCTGGGTGCCCTCCTGTGAATGGGGCTCTGGCGGGCAGAGCCGGCATTCCCCGGTGGGGATGGAGGAGATCTGGGGCCTTCAAGCTGCATGCACATCCCCTCTCTGGCTGCCCCTCTTGCTTCTTCTCTGCTGCCAAGCCTCTCACACCGCACGTGCGTCTCACTGGAAGGAGCAAGGCTGCCTTGCCATTCTTGGGCAGGGAATCATCCCTCACGCCTCGTTTCCTCGCAGGGAGTGCAAACTGACCCAGAGCTCTCCAGAGGAGCTGCAGTCTCTCCAGCCACAAAGGCCTGTAGCCGAGTCCATGACGGCCTGTTGCATGGAGGGCTTCTATGGGAGAGGGCCATGCTTCCCTGGCAGGGCTCCTTCTCACACTGCTTTCCGTGGGGAAACCCTGCGTGTGCCAGGGGTCTCCTGTGTGCACAAAATCTCTCCCCAGTGCCTGAGGTGCAGGGAATCCTCTTTGGACACAGAGCACTGTTCTAGGCAGAGCTCCCATGCTGGGAGAGCCGCCACTGCCCCGACTGTCCAACTGCCTCAGGAACACACTTCGAGGGAGTGTGGGTCTGGCAGGCAGAACGGCCCGAGGGAGGAGCTCGGGCCTTCGGCTGTGGACAGCTTTCCCACTGCCAAGCCTTGGAGGAGTGCGTGGATGCTGGGGCCTGCAGCGTTTTCCATCGGAGAGCACTGGGTGCCCAAAGCCTCCCCTGTGGCTTCCGAGCCCCTTCCCACCCACACGCCTTGGCACCCACTCTGTTGCCAGAGGGAAGTCCTAAGCAGGACTCTCTAGCTTGTGCAGCCAGAGTGCCTCCTGCTTGGAAGTGGCCTCTGGACCTCATTTGGAGTGAGGCTTCTCCCATGCTTGTCAGCCAGCACATGGTGCCATCGCTCCACCAGAGGACACTCTGCTTTGCCTTCAGCCATGGCTCGCTCCCGGCCGAGCTCTCTCTGCCTCAAGCAGAAACCCCAGTGTGTGTCCAGCCTCCAGAAAGCAGTGTGCCTTTGCCTGAGCACTGCTTTGCTGGGTAGCACCCTGAAGGCCTCCTAGGGCCTTCTCTGCCCTAACCCAGTCGTGCCATTCGGCCCATGCGGGGAGCAACGTTCCCCCTTGGCAGGGCTCAGCGTGTGGGCTGTGTGTGGTTTCATGGCTGGGAAAGGGCAGATCCTGAAGCTGGGTGCCCTCCTGTGAATGGGGCCTGGCGGGCAGAGCCGGCATTCCCCGGTGGGGATGGAGGAGATCTGGGGCTTCAAGCTGCATGCACATCCCCTCTCTGGCTGCCCCTCTTGCTTCTCTCTCTGCTGCCAAGCCTCTCACACCGCACGTGCGTCTCACTGGAAGGAGCAGGCTGCTTGCCATTCTTGGGCAGGGAATCATCCCACACGCCTCGTTTCCTCGCAGGGGAGTGCAAACTGACCCAGAGCCTCCAGAGGAGCTGCAGTCTCTCCAGCCACAAAGGCCTGTAGCCGAGTCCATGACGGCCTGTTGCATGGAGGGCTTCTATGGGAGAGGGCCATGCTTCCCTGGCAGGGGCTCCTTCTCACACTGCTTTCCGTGGGGAAACCCTGCGTGTGCCAGGGCTCTCCTGTGTGCACAAAATCTCTCCCCCAGTGCCTGAGGTGCAGGGAATCCTCTTTCGACACAGAGCACTGTTCTAGGCAGAGCTCCCATGCTGGGAGAGCCGCCACTGCCCCGACTGTCCAACTGCCTCAGGAACACACTTCTAGGGAGTGTGGGTCTGGCAGGCAGAACGGCCCGAGGGAGGAGCTCGGGCCTTCGGCTGTGGACAGCTTTCCCACTGCCAAGCTTGGAGGAGTGCGTGGAGGCTGGGGCTGCTGCAGCGTTTTCCATCGGAGAGCACTGGGTGCCAAAGCCTCCCCTGTGGCTTCCGAGCCCCTTCCCACCCACACGCCCTGGCACCCACACTCTGTTGCCAGAGGGAAGTCCTAAGCAGGACTCTCTAGCTTGTGCAGCCAGAGTGCCTCCTGCTTGGAAGTGGCCTCTGGACCTCATTTGGAGTGAGGCTTCTCCCATGCTTGTCAGCCAGCACGTGGTGCCATCGCTCCACCAGAGAACACTCTGCTTTGCTTCAGCCATGGCTCGCCCCGCCGAGCTCTCTCTGCCTCAAGCAGAAACCCCAGTGTGTGTCCAGCCTCCAGAAAGCAGTGTGCCTTTGCCTGAGCACTGCTTTGCTGGGGTAGCACCCTGAAGGCCTCCTAGGGCCTTCCTCTGCCCTAACCCAGTCGTGCCATTCGGCCCATGCGGGGAGCAACGTTCCCCCTTGGCAGGGCTCAGCGTGTGGGCTGTGTGTGGTTTCATGGCTGGGAAAGGGCAGATCCTGAAGCTGGGTGCCCTCCTGTGAATGGGGCCTGGCGGGCAGAGCCGGCATTCCCCGGTGGGGATGGAGGAGATCTGGGGCCTTCAAGCTGCATGCACATCCCCTCTCTGGCTGCCCCTCTTGCTTCTTCTCTGCTGCCAAGCCTCTCACACTCGCACGTGCGTCTCACTGGAAAGGAGCAGGCTGCTTGCCATTCTTGGGCAGGGAATCATCCCACACGCCTCGTTTCCTCGCAGAGGGAGTGCAAACTGACCCAGAGCCTCCAGAGGAGCTGCAGTCTCTCCAGCCACAAAGGCCTGTAGCCGAGTCCATGACGGCCTGTTGCATGGAGGGCTTCTATGGGAGAGGGCCATGCTTCCCTGGCAGGGGCTCCTTCTCACACTGCTTTCCGTGGGAAACCCTGCGTGTGCCAGGGGTCTCCTGTGTGCACAAAATCTCTCCCCAGTGCCTGAGGTGCAGGGAATCCTCTTTGGACACAGAGCACTGTTCTAGGGCAGAGCTCCCATGCTGGGAGAGCCGCCACTGCCCCGACTGTCCAACTGCCTCAGGAACACACTTCTAGGGAATGTGGGTCTGGCAGGCAGAACGGCCCGAGGGAGGAGCTCGGGCCTTCGGCTGTGGACAGCTTTCCCCACTGCCAAGCCTTGGAGGAGTGCGTGGAGGCTGGGGCCTGCAGCGTTTTCCATCGGAGAGCACTGGGTGCCGCAAAGCCTCCCCTGTGGCTTTCCGAGCCCCTTCCCACCCACACGCCCTTGGCACCCACTCTGTTGCCAGAGGGAAGTCCTAAGCAGGACTCTCTAGCTTGTGCAGCCAGAGTGCCTCCTGCTTGGAAGTGGCCTCTGGACCTCATTTGGAGTGAGGCTTCTCCCATGCTTGTCAGCCAGCACATGGTGCCATTGCTCCACCAGAGAACACTCTGCTTTGCCCTTCAGCCATGGCTCGCCTGCTGAGCTCTCTCTGCCTCAAGCAGAAATCCCAGGTGCGTCCAGCCTCCAGAAAGCAGAGTGCCTTTGCCTGAGCACTGCTTTGCTGGGGCAGCACCCTGAAGGCCTCCTAGGGCCTCTCTGCCCTAACCCAGTCGTGCCATTCGGGCCCATGCGGGGAGCAACGTTCCCCCTTGGCAGGGCTCAGCGTGTGGGCTGTGTGTGGTTTCATGGCTGGGAAAGGGCAGATCCTGAAGCTGGGTGCCCTCCTGTGAATGGGGCCTGGCGGGCAGAGCCGGCATTCCCCGGTGGGGATGGAGGAGATCTGGGGCCTTCAGCTGCATGCACATCCCCTCTCTGGCTGCCCCTCTTGCTTCTTCTCTGCTGCCAAGCCTCTCACACCGCACGTGCGTCTCACTGGAAGGAGCAGGCTGCTTGCCATTCTTGGGCAGGGAATCATCCCACACGCCTCGTTTCCTCGCAGGGGAGTGCAAAACTGACCCAGAGCCTCCAGAGGAGCTGCAGTCTCTCCAGCCACAAAGGCCTGTAGCCGAGTCCATGACGGCCTGTTGCATGGAGGGCTTCTATGGGAGAGGGCCATGCTTCCCTGGCAGGGGCTCCTTCTCACACTGCTTTCCGTGGGGAAACCCCTGCGTGTGCCAGGGGTCTCCTGTGTGCACAAAATCTCTCCCCAGTGCCTGAGCGTGCAGGGAATCCTCTTTGGACACAGAGCACTGTTCTAGGCAGAGCTCCATGCTGGGAGAGCCGCCACTGCCCCGACTGTCCAACTGCCTCAGGAACACACTTCGAGGGAGTGTGGGTCTGCAGGCAGAAACGGCCCGAGGGAGGAGCTCGGGCCTTCGGCTGTGGACAGCTTTCCCACTGCCAAGCCTTGGAGGAGTGCGTGGTGAGGCTGGGGCCTGCAGCGTTTTCCATCGGAGAGCACTGGGTGCCCAAAGCCTCCCCTGTGGCTTCCGAGCCCCTTCCCACCCACACGCCCTTGAGCACCCACTCTGTTGCCAGAGGGAAGTCCTAAGCAGGACTCTCTAGCTTGTGCAGCCAGAGTGCCTCCTGCTTGGAAGTGGCCTCTGGACCTCTATTTGGAGTGAGGCTTTCTCCCATGCTTGTCAGCCAGCACATGGTGCCATTGCTCCACCAGAGAACACTCTGCTTTGCCTTCAGCCATGGCTCGCCCTGCTGAGCTCTCTCTGCCTCAAGCAGAAATCCCAGTGTGCGTCAGCCTCCAGAAAGCAGAGTGCCTTTGCCTGAGCACTGCTTTGCTGGGGCAGCACCCTGAAGGCTCCTAGGGCCTCTCTGCCCTAACCCAGTCGTGCCATTCGGCCCCATGCGGGGAGCAAACGTTCCCCCTTGGCAGGGCTCAGCGTGTGGGCTGTGTGTGGTTTCATGGCTGGGAAAGGGCAGATCCTGAAGCTGGGTGCCCTCCTGTGAATGGGGCCTGGCGGGCAGAGCCGGCATTCCCCGGTGGGGATGGAGGAGATCTGGGGCCTTCAAGCTGCATGCACATCCCCTCTCTGGCTGCCCTCTCTTGCTTCTTCTCTGCTGCCAAGCCTCTCACACCCGCACGTGCGTCTCACTGAGAAGGAGCAGTCTGCTTGCCATTCTTGGGCAGGGAATCATCCCACACGCCTCGTTTCCTCGCAGGGGAGTGCAAACTGACCCAGAGCCTCCAGAGGAGCTGCAGTCTCTCCAGCCACAAAGGCCTGTAGCCGAGTCCATGACGGCCTGTTGCATGGAGGGCTTCTATGGGAGAGGGCCATGCTTCCCTGGCAGGGGCTCCTTCTCACACTGCTTTCCGTGGGGAAACCCTGCGTGTGCCAGGGGTCTCCTGTGTGCACAAAATCTCTCCCCAGTGCCTGAGGTAGCAGGGAATCCTCTTTGGACACAGAGCACTGTTCTAGGCAGAGCTCCCATGCTGGGAGAGCCGCCACTGCCCGACTGTCCAACTGCCTCAGGAACACACTTCGAGGGAGTGTGGGTCTGGCAGGCAGAACGGCCCGAGGGAGGAGCTCGGGCCTTCGGCTGTGGACAGCTTTCCCCACTGCCAAGCCTTGGAGGAGTGCGTGGAGGCTGGGGCCATGCAGCGTTTTCCATCGGAGAGCACTGGTGCCCAAAGCCTCCCGCTGTGGCTTCCGAGCCCCTTCCCACCCACACGCCCTTGGCACCCACTCTAGTTGCCAGAGGGAAGTCCTAAGCAGGACTCTCTAGCTTGTGCAGCCAGAGTGCCTCCTGCTTGGAGTGGCCTCTGGACCTCATTTGGAGTGAGGCTTCTCCCATGCTTGTCAGCCAGCACATGGTGCCATCGCTCCACCAGAGGAACACTCTGCGTTGCCTTCAGCCATGGCTCGCCCCGCCGAGCTCTCTCTGCCTCAAGCAGAACCCCAGGTGTGTCCAGCCTCCAGAAAGCAGTGTGCCTTTGCCTGAGCACTGCTTTGCTGGGGTAGCACCCTGAAGGCCTCCTAGGGCCTTCTCTGCCCTAACCCAGTCGTGCCATTCGGCCCATGCGGGGAGCAACGTTCCTCCTTGGCAGGGCTCAGCGTGTGGGCTGTGTGTGGTTTCATGGCTGGGAAAGGGGCAGATCCTGAAGCTGGGTGCCCTCCTGTGAATGGGGCCTGAGCGGGCAGAGCCGGCATTCCCCTGTGGGATGGAGGAGATCTGGGGCCTTCAAGCTGCATGCACATCCCCTCTCTGGCTGCCCCTCTTGCTTCTTCTCTGCGTGCCAAGCCTCTCACAACCGCACGTGCGTCTCTACTGGAAGGAGCAGGCTGCTTGCCATTCTTGGCAGGGAATCATCCCACACGCCTCGTTTCCTCACAGGGGAGTGCAAATCTGACCCAGAGCCTCCAGAGGAGCTGCAGTCTCTCCAGCCACAAAGGCCTGTAGCCGAGTCCATGACGGCCTGTTGCATGGAGGGCTTCTATGGGAGAGGGCCATGCTCCCTGGCAGGGGCTCCTTCTCACACTGCTTTTCCGTGGGGAAACCCTGCGTGTGCCAGGAGTCTCCTGTGTGCACAAAATCTCTCCCCAGTGCTTGAGGTGCAGGGATCCTCTTTGGACACAGAGCACTGTTCTAGGCAGAGCTCCCATGCTGGGAGAGCCGCCACTAGCACCGACTGTCCAACTGCCTTCAGGAACACACTTCTAGGGAGTGTGGGTCTGGCAGGCAGAACGGCCCGAGGAGGAGCTCGGGCCTTCGGCTGTGGACAGCTTTCCCACTGCCAAGGCCTTGGAGGAGTGCGTGGAGGCTGGGGCCCTGCAGCGTTTTCATCGGAGAGCACTGGGTGCCCAAGCCTCCGCTGTGGCTTCCGAGCCCCTTCCACCCACACGCCCTTGGCACCCCCACTCTGTTGCCAGAGGGAAGTCCCTAAGCAGGTCTCTCTAGCTTGTGCAGCCAGAGTGCCTCCTGCTTGGAAGTGGCCTCTGGCTCTCATTTGGAGTGAGGCTTCTCCCATGCTTGTCAGCCAGCACGTGGTGCCATCGCTCCACCAGAGAACACTCTGCCTTTGCCTTCAGCCATGGCTCGCCCCGCCGAGCTCTCTCTGCCTTCAAGCAGAAACCCCAGTGTGTGTCCAGCCTCCAGAAAGCAGTGTGCCTTTGCCTGAGCACTGCTTTGCTGGGTAGCACCCTGAAGGCCTCTAGGGCCTTCTCTGCCCTAACCCAGTCGTGCCATTCGGCCCATGCGGGGAGCAACGTTCCCCCTTGGCAGGGATCAGCGTGTGGGGCTGTGTGTGGTTTCATGGCTGGGGAAAGGGCAGATCCTGAAGCTGGCTGCCCTCCTGTGAATGGGGCCTGGCGGGCAGAGCCGGCATTCCCCGGTGGGGATGGAGGAGATCTGGGGCCTCAAGCTGCATGCACATCCCCTCTCTGGCTGCCCCTTTGCTTCTTCTCTGCTGCCAAGCCTCTCACACCGCACGTGCGTCTCACTGGAAGGAGCAGGCTGCTTGCCATTCTTGGGCAGGGAATCATCCCACACGCCTCGTTTCCTCACAGGGGAGTGCAAACTGACCCAGAGCCTCCAGAGGAGCTGCAGTCTCTCCAGCCACAAAGCCTGTAGCCGAGTCCATGACGGCCTGTTGCATGGAGGGCTTCTATGGGAGAGGGCCATGCTTCCCTGGCAGGGGCCTCCTTCTCACACTGCTTTCCGTGGGGAAACCCTGCGTGTGCCAGGGGTCTCCTGTGTGCACAAAATCTCTCCCCAGTGCCTGAGGTGCAGGGAATCCTCTTTGGACACAGAGCACTGTTCTAGGCAGAGCTCCCATGCTGGGAGAGCCGCCACTGCCCCGACTGTCCAACTGCCCTCAGGAACACACTTCTAGGGAGTGTGGGTCTA